>NC_057805.1:204352333-204537475 GCF_018294505.1 Triticum aestivum
GCCCTCGCCGCGCATCGCCGCCGCTGCATGCCGCCCGCGCCGCACCCGCCAGAGCCGCCGCTCGGAGCCGCCCCGCCGCCGGAGTTGACCGCCGACGCCCGGTCCGATCCACCGCCGACCTGCCTGAACCGGTAGGAACCGCCCGGTTCGCTCGGTTTTCTTTTTTTAGTTGTATTAGTTTTCGTTTTAAAGCCGGTTTTGTTTAGGTTTATTTATTTAGAGCACGTTCGCCGGTTAGTTTAGTTTAACGAACGAATTCGTTCGTTAGGTTCTGTTAGCGAACGTTCGCTCGATAGTTTTTTCTTTTCTGTTTAATTTCAATCAGGGACCCATCCTTGAATATTTTCTTCACAGATTAGTCCCTATACTTCAATCGGTCACTACTTTTTACCCGTTTGTCCAAATCCAACGAAACCAATGCCCACTTCTTCGTTATGATCCCCTCTATCCAGATAAACAACTTAAACAGATTTTTGAAAGATTTAAAATTTTAATTCAAATAGATTTATATTTGAACTTCGTTTGATCATAACTTGAGTTTTATAACTCCGATTTAGTTGATTCTTTTTGCTAATTTAACTCTTGACCTAAACTTTCTGATAAGACCAAATTCACTCAATTTTGGTACTTTTAGAAGTTGTTTTCTGTTGCAAGAGTTAAATGCTTGTTTTGAAGTTTTCCGAGATCTTTTCTTCGATTCTTTTGCATGATTGCTTATGTGTGGTTACTATTGCTTGCTCATGATAGATTGACCGGAGTGTGACGAGTAGAGCTATTAGGAGTTATTAGTGTGAATCATCTTCATCAACAGTACAAGGCAAGTTTACACATTGATCATATTCCTTCATTACCCAGTTTTTATGCATTAGTTTCAACCCCTCAAACATTGCATGGTTAGTATTTGATAACATGTGGGTATTGGGAAGTAGTTGATGAGGTAGGAACCTATTGTCCTTAATATCAAACCCTTGGGAGTTACTACTATGTTATGCTTGCTGCTATGCTATGCTCGTAGACGTGGTTTGGTTTTGAGAGAATTCATGAAAGATGTGAGACTTATTGTTAACTAAGGTTTAACTTAAGGTGGCTACTTTAATACACATCTGGGTGGATTGGTTAGGGCACCCTGGAGCACCCAGTGGTTTGCTCGGGCACCTGGAGAACCCAGTGCTTGCCCAAGGGGATCCCGGAGTACCCGTGTGATCACCCTATCGAATGCCACCCAGGCTCAAAGGGATCATAAGATTATTCATGCTAGAAACTTCCGTGTGTAGACACAAGCTATTATGGGCTCTAGCATAGTTGAGTATGTTGCATGACCTCTTTCAGCGGTGGGCTAGCAGATGTAGGGGAAAGTAGGTGTAACTGTCCACCCAGAGTAAAGAGTTAATGTTTCTGAAAGACTGTGTCTCGGTCATCCGTTTCTCAAACATCATGTAGTGCGAGAAATCCAACGGAGGAGATCTAGTCTTGTGGGGAAAAGTGTGCAAACCTCTGCAGAGTGTACAAACTAATCATGATTAGCCGTGTCCCCTGTTATGGACATCTTGAGTCTTTGGTATTTGGATTATCATGTTGATCTCATCACTTTACTTAATTAATTTGTTGGGTTGATAATTATTATTTTGGGATTGAGTTGGAGGAACCTTCTAAATGTTTTCTACAAACTTTGTAGTTAAATAAAATGTATTCCTTTTGCAGTAGGGAAAATTGGCTTTATGCAAAAATAAACTTAGAGCTTTTCCACCAGCCAAATATGCATGTAGTGATAGCTGTTATTCATCATTATCCTATGGTGTGAATTTGCCAGTACATTCAATGTACTGACCTACATGGCTGCAACGTCTCATGTTGCAGGATCTTACGACGAGTAAGTGATACGTTAGGGTTATGATTTCTACACTCAACTTTTCCATTGGTGTTGATGGGAATCCACAACCTTGTTGTTACCTCCGCTATTTGGATTGAGGTAATAGTATTTATGTTACTTTATACATGTGATTTACCTCTGTTATAAATCCTCGAGTACTGTGTGTTTCAGCATACCGATCCAGGGATGACACTTAAGCACAGAGACTTGACCATCTGAGTTCGGGTCGCTACACAAATAGGGTGTTAAATACATAATCATGCAACGCAATATGACAATGATGGAGCTTGTCATAATAAACGGAACGGTGGAAAGTTGCATGGAAATATATCTCGGAATGGCTATGGAAATGCCATAATAGGCAGGTATGGTGGTTGTTTTGAGGAAGGTAAATGGTGGGCTTATGGTACCGGCGAAATTTGCGCGGTACTAGAGAGGCTAGCAATGGTGGAAGGGTGAGAGTGCGTATAATCCATGGACTCAACATTAGTCATAAAGAACTCACATACTTATTGCAAAAATCTACAAGTCATCAAAAACCAAGCACTACGCGCATGCTCCTAGGGGGATAGATTGGTAGGAAAAGACCATCGCTCGTCCCCGACCGCCACTCATAAGGAAGACAATCAAAGAAACACCTCATGCTTCAAATTTGTCACACAACGGTTAACCGTACGTGCATGCTACGGGACTTGCAAACCTCAACACAAGTATTTCTCAAATTCACAGTTAATTCACTAGCATGACTCTAATATCACCATCCTCATGTCTCAAAACTATCATCAAGCATCAAACTTCTCATAGCATTCAACACACTTTTTATGAAAGTTTTTATTATACCCATCTTGGATGCCCATCATATTAGGATTAATTTTATAGCCAAAGCAAATTACCATGCTGTTCTAAAAGACTCTCAAAATAATATAAGTGAAGCATGAGAGATCAATAATTTCTATAAAATTAAACCACCACTGTGCTCTAAAAAGATATAAGTGAAGCACTAGAGCAGAATTATCTAGCTCAAAAGATATAAGTGAAGCACATAGAGTATTCTAATAAATTCGGATTCATGCGTGTCTTTTCCAAAAGGTTTGTACAGAAAGGATGATTGTGGTAAACTTAAACAGCAAAGACTCAAATCATACAAGACGCTCCAAGCAAAACACATAACATGTGGTGATAAAAATATAGCATCAAGTAAAGTTACCGATAGACGAAGATGAAAGAGGGGATGCCCAAGCTTAGGCTTTTGGTTGTCCTTGAATTTTACCTTGGGGTGCCTTGGGCATCCCCAATCTTAGGCTCTTGCCACTCATTGTTCCAAAATCCATTAAATCTTTACCAAAAATTTGAAAACTTCACAACACAAAACTCAACAGAAAATCTCATGAGCTCCGTTAGTATAAGAAAATAAGCCACCACTTTAATGTACTGTAATGAACTCATTATTTATTTATATTGGTGTTAAACCTACTGTATTCCAACTTATCTATGGTTCATACCCCCTGATACTACTCATAGATTCATCAAAATAAGCAAACAACACACACAAAACAAAATCTGTCAAAACAGAACAGTCTGTAGCAATCTGACTAAATAGAATACTTCTGGAACTCCAAAAATTCTGAAATAAATTGTTGGACGTGAGGAATTTGTCTGTTAATCATCTGCAAAAAGAATCGACTTAAAGAACTCTCCAGTAAAAAATGGCAGCTAATTTTGTGAGCGCAAAAGTTTCTGTTTTTTACAACAAGATCGCAAAGACTTCACCCAAGTCTTCCCAAAGGTTCTACTTGGCACAAACACTAATTAAAACATAAAACCACATCTAAAAAGAGGTTAGATGAATTATTTATTACTAAACAGGAACAAAAAGTAAAGAAAAAAATAAAATTGGGTTGCCTCCCAACAAGCGCTATCGTTTAACCCCCTTAGCTAGGCATAAAAGCAAGAATAGATCTAGGTATTGTCATCTTTGGCATGCAATCCATAAGTGGATCTCATAATAGATTCATAAAGCAATTTAATTTTATTCCTAGGAAAGTGTTCCATGCCTTTCCTTAAGGGAAATTGGAATCTAATATTTCCTTCTTTCATGTCAATAATTGCACCAATCGTTCTAAGGAAAGGTCTACCAAGAATAATAGGACATGTAGGATTGCAATCTATATCAAGAACAATGAAATCTACGGGCACATAATTCCTATTTGCAACAATAAGAACATCATTAATCCCTCCCATAGGTTTCTTAATGGTGGAATCTGCAAGGTGCAAATTTAAGGATCAATCATCAAATTCACGGAAACCTAGCACATCAAATAATGTTCTTGGAATCGTGGAAACACTAGCACCCAAATCACATAAAGCATAGCATTCATAATCTTTAATCTTAATTTTAATAGTAGGTTCCCACTCATCATAAAGTTTACTTGGGATAGAAACTTCTAGTTCAAGCTTTTCTTCATGGGATTGCATTAAAGCATCAACGATATGTATAGTAAAAGCTTATTTTGATTATAAGCATGAGGAGAATTTAACATGGATTGCAAAAAGGAAATACAATCTATCAAAGAGCAATTATCATAATTAAATTCCTTGAAATCCAAAATAGTGGGTTCATTGCTATGTAAAGTTTTGACCTCTTCAATCCCACTTTTATCAATTTTTGCATCAAGATCTAGAAACTCCGAATCATTGGGACGCCTTTTAACTAAAGTTGACTCATCTCCAGTCCCATCTTTATCAAGATTCATATTGGAAAACAAAGATTTAATAGGAGACACACCAATCACTTTTAGATCTTCATCATTATTATCGTGAAAACTAGAAGAACACGCTTTCACAAAGCAATCTTTTTAGCACGCATCCTAGCGATTCTTTCTTTGCACTCACCAATGGAAATTCTCATGGCTTTGAGAGACTCAGTGATGTCATGCTTAGGTGGAATAGATCTAAGTTTCAAAGAATCAACATCCAGAGAAATCCTATCTACGTTCCTAGCCAACTCATCAATCTTAGGCAATTTTTCTTCAAGCAAAGCATTGAAATTCTTTTGCGAAATCATAAATCCTTTAACACTAGTCTCAAAATCAGAGGGCATCTTATTAAAATTTCCATAAGAGTTGTTGTAGGAATTACCATAATTATTAGAGGAATTATTAGGGAACGACCAAGAATTAAAGTTTCCTCTATACGCATTGTTACCAAAGTTGTTCCTACCAACAAAATTCACATCCATAGATTCATTATTATTCTAAATCAAAGTGGACAAAGGCATATCATTAAGATCATAAGAAACAATTTTATTAGCAAACAATTTCATAAGTTCATCCATCTTTCCACTCAAAACATTAATCTCTTCAATCGCATGAACTTTTTTTACTAGTGGATCTCTCGGTGTGCCATTGAGAATAATTAACCATAATATTGTCTAGGAGTTTATTAGCTTCTCCTAAAGTGATTTCCATAAAAGTGCCTCCCGTGGCCGAATCTAAAAGATTTCTAGAAGCAAAATTCAATCCGGCATAAAAATTTTGTATACTCATCCACAAATTCAAACCATGTGTATGGCCATTACGTATCATTAATTTCATTCTCTCCCAAGCTTGTGCAACATGCTCATGATCAAGTTTTTTAAAATTCATAATATCGTTTCTTAGAGAGATGATCTTAGCGGGAGGAAAATACTTAGAGATAAAAGCATCTTTGCACTTATTCCATGAATCAATACTATTTTTAGGCAAAGAAGAGAACCACATTTTAGCATGATCTCTAAGCGAAAATGGAAATAGCTTTAATTTAACAATATCATTATCCACATCTTTCTTCTTTTGCATATCACACAAATCAGCGAAGTTGTTTAGATGGGTAGCGGCATCTTCACTAGGAAGGCCAGAAAATTGATCTTTCACAACAAGATTCAACAAAGCGGTATTAATTTCACAAGATTCAGCATCGGTAGTAGGAGCAATCAGGGTGCAAATAAAATCATTGTTGTTGGTATGGGAAAAGTCACACAATTTAGTATTATCTTGAGCCATCATGACCAACAAACAATCCAATCACACAAGCACACAAGAAGCAAGTGAAAAAAGACGAACGAAAGAGGGTGACGAAAAGGCAAAGGTTTTCGAAAATCATTTTAGAAGTGGGGGAGAGGAAAACGAGAGGCGAATGGCAAATAATGTAATGCGAGGGAGAAGAGTTTATGGTGGGTACTTGGTATGTCTTGACTTGGAGTAGATCTCCCCGGAAACGGCGCGAGAAATCCTTCTTGCTACCTCTTGAGCATGCGTTGGTTTTCCCTTGAAGAGGAAAGGGTGATGCAGCAAAGTAGCGTAAGTATTTCCCTCAGTTTTTGAGAAACAAGGTATCAATCCAGTAGGAGTCAACACACAAGTCACCTACTACTTGCACAAACAATCAAGAACCTTGCAACCAACGCGATAAAGGGGTTGTCAATCCCTTCACGGCTACACGCAAAAGTGAGAGCTAATAAAGATAGTAAAGTAAATATTTTTGGTATTTTTGTTGTGTAGATTGGAAAATAAAGATTGCAAAGTAGTAAACGAGATGCAATGTAAATAAAAGAGATGCAATGTAATAAGAAAGAGACCCGGGGGCCATAGGTTTCACTAGTGGCTTCTCTCAAGAAAGCATGTATTACGGTCGGTGAACAAATTACTGTCCAGCAATTGATAGAAGAGCGCATAGCTATGAAGTTATCTAAGGCAATGATCATGAATATAGGCATCACGTCTGTGTCAAGTAGACTGAAACAATTCTGCATCTACTACTATTACTCCACACATCGACCGCTATCCGGCATGCATCTAGAGTATTAAGTTCATAAGAACAGAGTAACGCGTCAGGCAAGATGACATGATGTAGAGGGATAAACTCAAGCAATATGATATAAACCCCATCTTTTTATCCTCGATGGCAACAATACAATACGTGCCTTGTTGCCCCTACTGTCACTGGGAAAGGACAACGCAAGATTGAACCCAAAGCTAAGCACTTCTCCGATTGCAAGAAAGATCAATCTAGTAGGCCAAACTAGACCGATAATTCAAAGATACTTGAAAAGATATCAAATCATGCATATAAGAATTTAGAGAAGAACTAAATAATATTCATAGATAATCAATTTCATAAATCCACAATTCATCGGATCTCGGCAAACACACCGCAAAGGAGTATTACATCGAATAGATCTCCAAGAACATCGAGGAGACCTTTGCATTGAGGATCGAAGAGAGAGAGGAAGCCATCTAGCTAATAACTATGGACCCGAAGGTCTGTGGTATACTACTCACGCTTCATCGGAGAGGCTATTGTGTTGATGTAGAAGCCCTCCATGATCGATTCCCCTTCCGGCATATCGCCGGAAAAAGCCCCAAGATGGGATCTCACGGGTACAAAAGGTCGCGGCAGTGGAAAAGTGGTTTCGTGGCTCTCCTGATGTTTTTAGGGTATAAGAGTATATATATGTGGAAGAAGTACGTCGGTGGACCTACGAGGGGCCCACGAGGGTGGGGGCGCGCCCTCCTGCCTCGTGGCCGCCTCCTGGCGTTCTAGACTTGAACTCCAAGTCTTCTGGTTTGCTTTCGGTCCAAGAAAGATCATCACGAAGGTTTCATTCCGTTTGATATTCCTTTTCTGCGGAACACTAAAATAGGCAAAAAAAACAGAAACTGGCACTAGGCCTCCGGTTAATAGGTTAGTCCAAAACATAATATAAAAGAGCACATTAAAGCCCATTAAACATCCAAAACAGATTATATATTAGCATGGAACAATCAAAAATTATAGATACGTTGAAGACGTATCAAGCATCCCCAAGCTTAATTCATGCTCGTCCTCGAGTAGGTAAATGATAAAAACAGAATTTTTGATGTGGAATGCTACCTAACATAATTATCAATGTAATTTTCTTTATTGTGGCATGAATGTTTAGACTCAAAAGATTCAAGACAAAAGTTTAATATTGACATAAAAATAATAACACTTCAAGCATACTAACAAAGTAATCATGTCTTCTCAAAATAACATGGCCAAAGAAAGTTATCCCTACAAAATCATATAGTTTGGCTATGCTCCATCTTTGTAACACAAAGTGCTCAAATCATGCACAACCCCGATGACAAGCCAAGCAATTGTTTCATACTTTAGTATTCTCAAACTTTTTTCAAATTTCCCGCAATACATGAGCGCGAGCCATGGACATAACACTATAGGTGGAATAGAATGGTGGTTGTGGAGAAGACAAAAAGAAGGAAGATGGTCTCACATCAACTAGGCGTATCAATGGGCTATGGAGATGCCCATCAATAGATATCAATGTGAGTGAGTAGGGATTGCCATGCAACGGATGCACTAGAGCTATAAATGTATGAAAGCTCAATAAAAGAAAGTAAGTGGGTGTGCATCCAACTTGCTTGCTCACAAAGACCTAGGGCATTTTGAAGAAGCCCAACGTTGGAATATACAAGCTAAGTTCTATAATGAAAAATTCCCACTAGTAAATGAAAGTGACAAAATAAGAGACTCTCTATCATGAAGATCATGGTGCTACTTTGAAGCACAACTGTGGAGAAAAGGATAGTAGCATTGTCCCTTCTCTCTTTTTCTCTCATTTTTTTTTCTTTTTTTGGGGCCTTCTCTTTTGTTTTTATTTGGCCTTTCTCTTTTTTTTTATATTTATATTTTTTTTAATTTATTTCCTCACATGGGACAATGCTCTAATAATGAAGATCATCACACTTCTATTTACTTACAACTCAAAAATTACAACTCGATACTAGAACAAAATATGACTCTATATGCGTGCCTCCGACGGTGTACCGGGATGTGCAATGAATCAAGAGTGACATGTATGAATAAATTAAGAATTGTGGCTTTGCCACAAATACGATGTCAACTACATGATCATGCAACGCAATATGACAATGATGGAGCATGTCATAATAAATGGAACGGTGGAAAGTTGCATGTCAATATATCTTGGAATGGCTATGGAAATGCCATAATAGGTAGGTATGGTGGCTATTTTTAGGATGGTAAATGGTGGGTTTATGGTACCGGCGAAAGTTGCACGGTACTAGAGAAGCTAGCAATGGTGGAAGGGTGAGAGTGCGTATAATCCATGGACTCAACATTAGTCATAAAGAACTCACATACTTATTGCAAAAATCTACAAGTCATCAAAAACCAAGCACTACGTGCATGCTCCTAGGGGGACAGATTGGTAGGAAAAGACCATCGCTCGTCCCCGACCGCCACTCATAAGGAAGACAATCAAAGAAACACCTCATGCTTCAAATTTGTTACACAACGGTTACCATACGTGCATGCTACGAGACTTGCAAACCTCAACACAAGTATTTCTCAAATTCACAGTTAATTCACTAGCATGACTCTAATATCACCATCCTCATGTCTCAAAACTATCATCAAGCGTCAAACTGCTCATAGCATTCAACGCACTTTTATGAAAGTTTTTATTATAACCATCTTGGATGCCCATCATATTAGGATTAATTTTATAGCCAAAGCAAATTACCATGCTGTTCCAAAAGACTCTCCAAATAATATAAGTGAAGCATGAGAGATCAATAATTTCTATGAAATAAAACCACCATCGTGCTCTAAAAAGATATAAGTGAAGCACTAGAGCAAAATTATCTAGCTCAAAAGATATAAGTGAAGCACATAGAGTATTCTAATAAATTCTGATTCATGCGTGTCTCTCCCAAAAGGTGTGTACAGCAAGGATGATTGTGGTAAACTAAAAAAAGCAAAGACTCAAATCATACAATACGCTCCAAGCAAAACACATATCATGTGGTGATAAAAATATAGCATCAAGTAAAGTTACCGATAGACGAAGATGAAAGAGGGGATGCCTTCCGGGGCATCCCCAAACTTAGGCTTTTGGTTGTCCTTGAATTTTACCTTGGGGTGCCTTGGGCATCCCCAAGCTTAGGCTCTTGCCACTTCTTGTTCCAAAATCCATCAAATCTTTACCCAAAAACTTGAAAACTTCACAACACAAAACTCAACAGAAAATCTCATGAGCTCCGTTAGTATAAGAAAATAAACCACCACTTTAATGTACTGTAATGAACTCATTCTTTACTTATATTGGTGTTAAACCTACTGTATTCCAACTTCTCTATGGTTCATACCCCCCGATACTACTCATAGATTCATCAAAATAAGCAAACAACACACAAAAAACAGAATCTGTCAAAACAGAACAGTGTGTAGCAATCTGACTAAATCGAAAACTTCTGGAACTCCAAAAATTCTAAAATAAATTGGTCGACGTGTAGAATTTGTCTTTTAATCATCTGCAAAAGGAATCAACCTAAAATTACTCTCGTGAGCGCAAAAGTTTCTGTTTTTTACAGCAAGATCGCAAAGACTTCACCAAGTCTTCCCAAAGGTTCTACTTGGCACAAACACTAATTAAAACATAAAACCACATCTAAACAGAGGCTAGATGAATTATTTATTACTAAACAGGAACAAAAAGTAAATAACAAAACAAAATTGGGTTCCTCCCAACAAGCGCTATCATTTAATGCCCTTAGCTAGGCATAAAAGCAAGAATAGATCTAGGTATTGACATCTTTGGCATGCAATCCATAAGTGGCTCTCATAATAGATTCATAAGGCAATTTAATTTTCTTCCTAGGAAAGTGTTCCATGCCTTTCCTTAAGGGAAATTGGACTCTAATATTTCCTTCTTTCATGTCAATAATTGCACCAATCGTTCTAAGGAAAGGTCTACCAAGAATAATAGGACATGTAGGATTGCAATCTATATCAAGAACAATGAAATCTACGGGCACATAATTCCTATTTGCAACAATAAGAACATCATTAATCCTTCCCATAGGTTTCTTAATGGTGGAATCCGCAAGGTGCAAATTTAAAGTGCAATCATCAAATTCACGGAAACCTAGCACATCACATAATGTTTTTGGAATCGCGGAAACACTAGCACCCAAATCACGTATAGAATAGCATTCATAATCTTTAATCTTAATTCTAATAGTAGGTTCCCACTCATCATAAAGTTTTCTTGCGATAGAAACATCTAGTTCAAGCTTTTCTTCATGGGATTGGATTAAAGCATCAACGATATGTTTAGTAAAAGCTTTATTTTGATTATAAGCATGAGGAGAATTTAACACGGATTGGAACAAGGAAATACAATCTATAAAAGAGCAATTATCATAATTAAATTCCTTGAAATCCAAAATAGTGGGTTCATTGCTATGTAAAGTTTTGACCTCCTCAATCCCACTTTTATCAATTTTTGCATCAAGATCTAAAAACTACGAATCATTGGGACGCCTTTTAACTAAAGTTGACTCATCTCCAGTCCCATCTTTATCAAGATTCATATTGGAAAACAAATATTTAATAGGAGACACATCAATCACTTTTAGATCTTCATCATTATTATCGTGAAAACTAGAAGAACACGCTTTCACAAAGCAATCTTTTTTAGCACGCATCCTAGCGGTTCTTTCTTTGCACTCACCAATGAAAATTCTCATGGCTTCGAGAGACTCATTGATGTCATGCTTAGGTGGAATAGATCTAAGTTTCAAAGAATCAACATCAAGAGAAATCATATCCACGTTCCTAGCCAACTCATCAATCTTATGCAATTTTCTTCAAGCAAAGCATTGAAATTCTTTTGGAAAATCATAAATTCTTTAACAGTAGTCTCAAAATCAGAGGGAATCTCATTAAAATTTCCATAAGAGTTGTTGTTGGAATTACCATAATTATTAGAGAATTACTAGGGAATGGCTTAGAATTAAAGTTTCCTCTATACGCGTTTTTACCAAAGTTGTTTGATAGAGGCAAAGGTGTCCCGATGTTTCGATGAGATGGTGGCTATCGTTTTCTGTGGGAGTCGACCTTGACGATCCGACTACGAACGTGCGAGACGTCGCGCCTTAGCAATCGCTAAACCAAGTTCCAAGGGTTATTGACCACGCCGGAGCACGATCAACCTGACCACGAGGGTCTGTTTCCTGCGAGCAAACAAAGAACAAGAAAGAAACTAAGATTGCAATCTGGATATTGCGAAAATAAGAGGAAAGCTTTATTAATGAAGGTGGGGTTCTGTGACGCCTTGGTCTGGTCGTTGAACACAAACGAAGTACGCGAAGTTGCAGCTATGGCGAACTTTTAATCTAAACAAAACCCAAAGTCTAAACGGTGCCCTAAGGGCTGTATATATGGAGGAAGAGGGGGGGGGGATTTCGTGGCCCTTGGGGAAGGGGTCCGAAACCAACCCTATCTCTTGTTTCCCCACACATACGGACTCTAAAAACAACCTATACTTATGTATTTCGAAAATACATGGGCCTGGCCCAATACTAAGGTGACGCAGCACCTAGAATAGCCTCTGGACGAAGTTTATGAAGTGGCATCTTGTATATTTCGTCCAAGGCTTCATGCACTCATTATGGTGGCTTCAAAGTCCTGAAATCATCACTTGTAACTCCGTTCTTGTTCCCCTTGCGCATGCCATCAACTGCATGCTTGTTCTTGCTCCAATGTTCATCCCTCTTATCCATGCCATGCCCTTCATTTGTAAGCAAAACAAATGTATCCAATTTAGGCAGCATCATATTCTCATGAACATTAGAATCATTACCAAGAAACGGAAGTACCTGATAATTTAATTGGTGTGCGCGAGCTCTAGTAATTGGTCCAGTATATGTAGTAGTAGGGGCTATGGGTGTAACAATGGTATTGATGTCCTCATCATCCTCCCCTTCTTGGAATGAAGTCGTCCTCGACGGAAGCTCATCTTCCTCGCCCAAATAAGGCTTCAAATCTGCAATGCTAAAAGTGCGACTAACCCCAAAATCTACAAGCAGCTCAAGTTTATATGCATTATCATTTATTTTCTCTAACACCTTAAAAGGACCATCAGCACGTGGCATTAGCTTTGATTTGCGCAAATTAGGAAACCTATCCTTACGCGAATGTAAGCAAACAAGATCTCTAGGTGCAAAGACAACATGTTTTCTAGCCTTATCTCCAACAAGTTTATATTTAGCATTCATACGCTCAATGTTAACCCGGCCTTCATGAAGCGTCACCGTCTGTCTTCATGGGCTTCAGATACAGATGAACCACTTATGAAGTTAACCCGGCCTCTCCTAGCCGGTTTACACCCAGTGGTAATATCCCTAACATTAGGCCCCAGATTGATTTGAACTGGTTCATGTCAATCCTCAATACTTGAGAAAATTTCTTCTTCAACATCTTCACACAATCTTGTAAACCGCCATGACATCATCTTCTAGAATCTTGGTAAATCGCCGTGACGTCACCTGTGATTAACGAGCCTCCGACAATCGAGGCGACAACATCACCTTATATCCAAAAATCCGGCTCCTCGATTTTCGCATCTGTTGTTTATCCCCTTATAAATAGGGCCAGGAGGTCTTTCCAGTTTCCCCCTCGTGCCTCTTCGCTTCATCTTCCTCCTCGCGACGCCCGAACCTTCGACCTCGGCCGCCGCCGTCAACCTTCGACTGCTACACCAACCTTGGCCGCTGCATCGACCTGAACGTACCAGAGCTCCTCCGCGCACCGCCGCTGCTCAACAGCATCCGTAAGTCTCCCCTTTCTCTTACCATAGATCTGCACTAAGGGTTTCTGTCGTTCATCGGTGTTCGTCGCCGCCCTTCTTTTCCCTTATTTATATCCATGGGTTAGATCCAAAAACCACATAGGTCTCGTGCGGTAGTAGTTTAAACCACATAGATCTCGTGCTTTAGCAGTTTCAGCACCTATTTGATATCCAACTCATCTCATCTTGGTGAACCTTCAGTACACTGGAATTTAGGTCAGAATATATTTTGTTTTTCCTACGCACGGTAGATCTGAAATTACCATGGCAAGATGTGAAACTTGTTTCTTCCTTCTCTTACACCCTCTGAATACCAGATTGGCCGGTTTAACCTCACAGCAAAAATGATGACCCGGTAGATACCATTAGTCCCCTGTTGAACCGCCAATGCATTACACCGTTCCATTGCCAGACTCTGGTTTATGAATAACCAAAACTAGTTTATCAATATGCTAGTATCCTCATACCGCTCTATAGTTTTCCACTGTAAATATTAAACCGGTAATACTCATGTTTCAGATTTTCCTTGTCATGGCTAAACAAGTCTATGAGTGCAATTGGGCTCCCTCTCGAGTAACCGAGGAGCAATTAAACAACCTTGTTAAAACGGGCGCTTTAGCCAAGAAAGATGTCATCCACTAGAGGGTCCCTAGCCCGGAGAATCCTCCTACACCCAAGGATGGAGAAGTAGTCGTGTTTGCTGATCATCTTGGACGAGGTTTTAGCCCTCCCGGTTCAAAAAATTTCCGAGATGTGCTAGCCAATTTTCAGCTGCGCCCTCAAGACATCGGTCACAACTCTGTTACCAATATCTGCCACTTCCAAGTATTCTGCGAAGCTTATCTGCAAGAGGAACCTACAGTCGAACTGTTTAGGGATTTCTTTCATTTAAATCGTCGCACCGAGTTCTCAGATGGACCCAATACGGAACTGGGCGGAATGGTGGTTCAGAAGAGGAAAGAAGTCACCTTCCCCCATCCCAAACTCCACAGTCACCCCAAAGAGTGGAACCAAACTTGGTTTTACTGCATGGATACCTCTCCATCTGACGAAAACCCCCTGCCGGGTTACCGCCCTGAACGCCTGAGAAACACACACCCATTTCCTCAGAGGTTGACAGCAAGAGAATGGGCCAACTATGCTCCCCAACTATCAAAGCTTATAGCCTTCATGGCGAATGGTTTGACAAGAGTTGATCTTGCTCATTGCTAGATAAGCTGGAGCATTCTGCCCTTAAGCTGGCGCCCCCGTTTGATGTGTGAGTACACGGGTAGTCTGAAGGATGCTCAGCGGCATATTGATATTCAGCTTACAGACGAATAAGTCACTGAAGCTGTAAAGAAAATACTGAACGAACCGGAGGCCGTCTGTGCCCAAATCAGACTACTCCTTTCTGCACCTTCAACAAACCACCAGCTGTAAGAATCATACAATCCTTTGTATCTGAATTTGCTTCTGTCCAAATATTCTCTGAGAGTGTGATTATTTTCTGACAGGGTGATGATCTGTTCTGGAACAAGAAACCATCACAAGGTAAACCGGCAAAACCGCAAGACAAACCGGTCAAGCCAGTTCGTCCAAAGACCAAGGTTGTTAAGAAACCTGCCAAGAGAAGGACCACTGCATCCTCCGATCTACCAGCTGATGACAATGTGCGTAATCCGAAATCAGAGGTAGAACTTGACTCTCTTGGTTCATTTTTCGTACATCTCATTGGCAATGATTATTATCAGGACGACGCTGAAGGCAGTCATGC
Organism: Triticum aestivum; assembly: GCF_018294505.1. NCBI lineage: Eukaryota > Viridiplantae > Streptophyta > Magnoliopsida > Poales > Poaceae > Triticum > Triticum aestivum. The sequence goes on from NC_057805.1 coordinate 204,367,634, forward strand.
TGAGGACGTAGAGGTAACTATTCTTTCGTCCGATTCAGATCCTCTGCCAACATCAAAAATCCGTCAAGCAAACCGGAAAGTAAAATTTTCTCACCCTCTTGCTTATTTGGACCCAAACTTTCTTTTGAAGACGCAGCAGCACGAAGCTTGCCGTACAACCCGGCACAGCGACCAGGTAGTTACCTCCGCCGGTTTACCGAACAGCCCGGTTCGGAAACGCCGATCAGAGGTCTCTTATCCCATTGATACTTCATGCCCAAAAGCAGGTTATTTTCGCCAGCCTCTTAACCCGTCTGATTCAAATTATCAGGGTACTTCTCCCTCATCCTCTGGCGAGTCCTCGGCCACACAGCTTCCACCCCTCAAAACAGTTCCTGGGTGAGTTATGCACATGTCTTTATCCTTGATGTGTTTTACATACTGTACTGATCCTTATGTCTATCCTTTTGCAGCGCCAAGCCAAGACCCAGCAAGAAAGCTCGATTAAACAAACCGGCTGATGATAATGTAGCTGCTGAACCGGAAACAGCTCCAGAGACGGAAGAAACCGATGTTGATGCCATGCTTCAAGATCCGCCGCTTCTAGACCATGACTTCCAAGCTGAACAAGTGCAAGTTGACAGTACCAGCCATGCAGACTGGCCAACCAGCCCTGTCCGAACTGATGACAAACCGGTCAGTCCAGTTAAGGACACTGATAAACCGCCAACTCCGGTGAAGGCTGCTGACGAAGAAGATGATGATATTATGATTACTGGCACTGGCCACACCACTCCTGGCAATCCTATAGCTTTGTCAAAACATACTGCCAAGGATGATATCTTTGCTATCGGCAAAGGCAAATGGAATGCCGATTTATCAAGCTACGCCCATCTCAATGCTCAAGACATTCACTCTGGCTTCTTGAACCGTCTGTATACCAGCCGTGATTATGAAGCTAGTTTGGTAAACTTAATGAAGGAGCGATATGAGGTAACTACCATTTTTCTCTTTTGTCCAATTGTAGTTTATCAATTCCTAGTAGCCCCCAAGTGACGGTTTATGATACCGATCTAAACCGGGACTTTTGTCACAACTTATCTTTGCATATTTTGCCTCCAGAGACCGGATTACCTCGTTAAGATGAACCGGTTCCTTCAAATTTGCCATACTGTTCTTTCGCCGGTATAGTCCCCAAGGGCCGGTTTAACTTTATAAAGATGAACCGGGACTGTAGAAGAATTCCCATATCAACAGCTTTTTGGGCAAACACACATTAGCCCCTAAGTGCCAAGCTTAATACTTGTATTGTGCTTGGGACTTGTAAAAATTTCTGAGTAAAAGCAAATATGCATTAGCCCCCAAGTACTAAGGGCATAACTTGTTATGTGCTTGGTACTTCAAATATGTACTGTCAACTCATTATGTATCTGTCTCTTTATAGGCGGAGCTGAGCAAGAAGGAATGCCAAACCGCTGATCTGCAAGAGAACATCAAAACCCAGCAAGCTGAAGCCTCCAAAGCGAAGGAAGAGTTGACCCGCGCTCTAGGCGCTATGGAGAAAGTGAAAGAAGGTTTCAACAAAGAGCGAGCGGATTGGGAGACTGAAAAAGCCGCTTTGATGAAAAGGGTTGAACACGCAGAAGCCGCTCTTAAACCGGTGGTTGACGAGCTAACTGGTGTAAAGCGGCAAGTGCATGCTATGACCGCTGCTGTGTTTGGTAAGCATCTTGTCTTTAATACTGTCAACATATCTTCCCTTGCGTTGCCAGTTTACTGATGTTTGCAATGATGCAGGAACTCGCATTAGTCATCTGGGCTCTGATGTTCAGAAGAAGCTGAAGGCTGCCTATACGCTGATAGAACAACTGTATACTGGCGCTCAACGAATTATCTGCAACGCTTCTCACAATAAGCCGCCCCCGACGTTAATCAAAGATACCTTAGACATGCTATCTATGTTGCCTGCCCAGGTAGAAGAGCTGAAGAGGTCTGCTGCAAGGGCTGGCGCTCTAACCGCGCTAACCCGGGCAAAAGCATGGGTGCCTCATCTTGACCCGACGGACGTGGCTAAAGGCTACCCAAGCTTGAAACAAGACGGATCAGAATTTTGCACTGAAGATCTCCGCGCCATAAACTAGGAAGTATGTCCACTGGCTTGTCAACTTGCTGAAGAGGCTGATCTTTCACATTATCAGGCGAGTTATGATATCAATAACAAGCGGGTTGCTGCACCAGCTCCTCAGGCTCAAAACCTGATCCCTCCAATCCGTAAGCACACTTATGCCCCTGATGTTGAACCGTCCACCCTTATAAGCGACAAAGCTGTGTTCCAAGCTTTAACTGGGATCGACTGGACAACTGTTGACTTCCAGCCGCTGGGTAGGGACGAAGAAGAAGAACCGGTGCAAGATGACCCGCAGCCGTCAGGTCAAGCTGCTCAGTGATCATAACCCGGGGGCCGGTTTAATCTTCCATACTGCAATGTTTATTGAGAAACAATTATTCCTTTGGGCACTGAAACGCCTTGTAATAGGCTAGTTAAAACACTTGGTCTGTTATGCCTTTGTGCATATTTATCTGCAACTGATGCGTGTAAATCCGCCATGCTTGAGATATGATGTTCATAATCCATAGCTATTTATTCCAGTTGTTCCTGCAGATAAAAAGCTTAAAGCGCCCTGGCGGTTTACCACCGGGCGGGTCATGATACCCAACTATATATATGACCAAGCTTTATAACCAAGGTTGTAAAAGATAACCAAGTATGGAAATATATGATACCTGCAACCTTTAGGCATAGTGTTGGCTGACCAACCTTGTAATGAAGGTAATAACCTCAATCCGGAGTAAAAGTATCTCCTATTATATAATGTCGGTTTACAACAAAACCGTACCGAGTTGTGATAAACACCGACTTATTCCATACTGGTGACTATGAGTCAAAACCAGACCAGGCTGATAGTCTCCGGATTATAACTTGGTCATGTACTGACAACTTGTAGTTGACAGCCCAACCGGGTTGATAAACATTGGTTTGAAAACATCACAAATCTTAGCAAAAGAAAAAGAAACTTAGCAAAAGGCAAGTAAAACCATTGTAGTCGAGGCTTTTCACGGGCTGCCAGGCCCCAAATTTGATCAAGAGGTGTTGCTATGGTTCGGGTTCGACCAAGCCCCCAAGTGATGCTGTGGCATTACGCCGATCAAAAGGCATTGCTATGGTTCGGGTTCGACCAAGCCCCCAAGTGATTCTATGGCTTTACGCCGATCAAGAGGCGTAGCCATGGTTCGGGTTCGACCATGCTCCCAAGTGATCTGTGGCATTACGCCGATCAAGAGGCGTGGCTATGGTTCGGATACGACCAAGCCCCCAAGTGATGCTGTGGCATTGCGCCGATCAAAAGGCGTGGCTACGATTCGGATACGACCAAGCCCCCAAGTGATGCTATGGCATTGCACCGATCAAGAGGTGTAGCTATGGTTCGGATACGACCAAGCCCCCAAGTGATCTGATATCAAGCTTTAAGAAGCTAAATCAAGGGGTAAACCGGACGCCGCTTTGTAAGCTCCATGTAACCACACGTGATGTAAGAAAACAATAGATACCCCGCTTTAGCTGAGGTTCCGATTTATTATATTGATCATAATATATACAATGTCATAATATGTACATAAGCAGAGCCTGTAGCTCAAGTATAGTAGGGCCGAAGATGAGCAATATTCCACAGCCGGTTGTTCTCCTCCTCCGATTTACGTGAGTCTTTGCGCTCTCGAACATCGATTAGGTAGTATGACCCATTGTGCAAATCCTTGCTGACCACAAAAGGCCCTTCCCAAGGGGGGATAGCTTGTGCATATCCGTCTGATCCTGGATGAGTCGAAGCACCAAATCTCCTTCTTGAAAGGTTCTGGTTCTAACCCGACGGCTATGATAACGACGCAGATCTTGCTGATTAATCGCCGAACGGGCTGCCGCCATGTCATGCTCCTCATCTAACAGGTCAAGAGCTTCCTGTCGTGCCTTCTCGTTATCCGCTTCAACATATGCCGCTACACGAGGCGAGTCATGACGGATGTCACTAGGAAGAACCGCTTCCGTTCCATAAACCATGAAGAACGATGTGTAGCCCGTCGATCTATTGGGTGTGGTATTGATGCTCCATAACACTAAAGGTAACTCCTCAACCCAACAACCCGGCATCCGTTGCAAAGGAACCATAAGCCGGGGTTTGATGCCTCTCAAGATCTCTTGATTGGCCCTCTCCGCTTGACCATTGGACTGGGGGTGAGCCACTGATGACACGTCAAGCCGGATGTGCTCACGTTGATAGAACTCCTTCATGGCACCCTTTGACAGATTGGTACCATTGTCTGTTATAATGTTGTGTGGAAAGCCAAACCGAAAGATCACCTTTTTGATGAATTGAACTGCCGTGGCTGCATCACACTTACTAACTGGCTCTGCCTCCACCCACTTCGTGAACTTATCAACCGCCACCAAAAGGTGGGTCTTCTTATCCTTGGACCTCTTGAAAGGCCCAACCATATCTAGCCCACAAGTTGCAAACGGCCAGGTGATTGGAATCATTGTCAATTCTTGAGCTGGTACATGAGCACGCCGTGAGAATTTCTGACAGCCATCACATCTTTTAACCAAGTCCTCGGCATCAGCATGAGCTGTCAACCGATAGAAACCGTGACGAAACGCCTTGGCCACCAAAGATTTTGAACCGGCGTGGTGTCCACAATCTCCTTCGTGGATCTCACGCAAAATTTCACGGCCTTCATCAGGAGATACACAGCGTTGAAACGCCCCTGTCACACTGCAATGATGCAACTCTCCATTGATAATAGTCATGGACTTGGATCACCGGGTTATCTGCCTGGCCAAAGTTTCATCCTCTGGTAACTCGCCCCGGTTTATATACGCCAGATACGGAACCGTCCAATCCGGGATAACATGTTGAGCCGCCACCAGCTGAGCCTCCGGATCAGGAACAGCCCAATCCTCTTCACCAGGGAGTTTAACGGACGGATTATGCAAAACATCCAGGAAGACATTAGGTGGAACCGGTTTACGTTGGGAGCCCAGGCGGCTTAAAGCGTCTGCTGCTTCATTCTTCCGCCGGTCCACATGATCCACCTGATAACCTTTGAAGTGACCTTTAACAATATCCACCTCACGACGATATGCTGCCATTAGTGGGTCCTTGGAATCCCAAGTGCCAGACACTTGTTGAGCCACCAGATCCGAGTCACCGAAGCATTTAACTCGGCTGAGATTCATCTCCTTAGCCATCCGAAGACCATGGAGTAAGGCCTCATATTCAGCTGCATTATTAGTGCAAGGGAACATTAAACAGAGAACATAACAAAACTTATCACCTCGCGGGGAAGTTAACACAACTCCAGCCCCTGAGCCCTCCGATTGCCTGGACCCATCAAAATGAATAGTCCAATAAGTGTGATCCGGCTTCTCTTCTGGTGCTTGTAATTCTGTCCAATCATTGATGAAATCCACAAGTGCCTGAGATTTGATCGCCGTTCGGGGTATGTATTTCAACCCGTGAGGCCCGAGCTTGATAGCCCACTTAGCAATCCGACCAGTTGCCTCCCTATTCTGGATTATATCCCCCAAAGGAGCAGAGCTGACCACCGTGATGGGATGACCTTGGAAATACTGCTTAAGCTTCCAGCTTGCCATGAAAACCCCATACACCAATTTTTGCCAATGCGGGTACCTCTGCTTGGATTCAATGAGTACTTCACTAATATAGTAAACCGGCCGCTGAACCGGATATTCCTTTCCTGCCTCCTTGCGCTCCATTACAATAGCCACACTAACAGCCCGAGCGTTAGCTGCCACATATAGCAGCAATGGCTCTTTGTCAACCGGAGCAGCGAGAACCGGCGGATTTGCTAGCTGCCGCTTTAAGTCCTCAAATGCTTCATTAGCAGCGTCACTCCAGACGAAGTTATCCGTTTTCTTTAGCATCTGATACAAAGGGATGGCCTTCTCGCCGAGGCGACTGACAAAACGGCTCAACGAGGCAATCCAGCCTGCCAGGCGTTGAATATCATTGATACACTTCGGTTTAGCCAAGGAGGTGATGGCTTAGATTTTTTCCGGATTAGCTTCAATGCCCCTGTTAGACACCAAAAAACCCAAGAGCTTCCCTGCAGGTACACCAAAGACGCACTTGGCCGGATTAAGCATCATTTTATAAACCCGCAGGTTATCAAAGGTTTCCTTCAAGTCATCAATCAATGTCTCCTTTTTCCTTGATTTCACCACAATATCATCCACATAGGCGTGAACATTGCGGCCGATCTATTTATGAAGACAATTCTGCACACACCGTTGATAAGTTGCTTGTGCACTCTTGAGCCCAAAGGGCATGGACACATAGCAGAAGGCTCCAAAGGGAGTTATGAAGGCCGTTTTCTCCTGGTCCTTTACTGCCATTTTGATCTGATGATAACCAGAATATGCATCCAAAAAACATAACCGCTCACAACCCTCCATAGCATCAATAATCTGATCAATAAGGGGGAGGGCAAAAGGATCTGCTGGACAAGCTTTGTTGAGATCTGTGTAGTCCACACACATACGCCAAGTGCCATTCTTCTTGAGGACCAGCACCGGATTAGCAAACCACTCAGGATGGAATACTTCAACGATAAATCCAGCCGCCAAGAGCCTGGCTACTTCTTCTCCAATAGCTTTGGGTCTTTCTTCATTGAACCGGCGGAGAAACTGCTTGACCGGTTTATACTTAGGATCAACATTGAGAGTGTGCTCAGCGAGTTCTCTCGGTACACCAGGCATGTCAGAAGGCTTCCATGCAAAGATGTCCCGATTCTCACGGATGAACTTGATGAGCGTGCTTTCCTATTTCGGATCCAAGTTAGCGCTGATGCTAAACTGCTTGGACGAATCGCTAGGCACGAAGTCAACAAGTTTAGTCTCATCAGCCGATTTAAACTTCAGGGCCGGATCATGCTCCGTAGTTGATTTCTTCAACAAAGTCATATCTGCCGGATCAACATTGTCTTTGTAAAACTTCAAGTCCTCTGTTGCACAAACCGACTCAGCATAAGCCGCATCACCTTCCTCACACTCCAGAGCAATCTTGCGGCTTCCATGCACGGTTATAGCTCCCTTGTGACCTGGCATCTTGAGCTGTAGATAGACATAACAAGGTCGTGCCATAAACTTAGCATAAGCTGGCCGTCCAAATAGGGCATGATACGGGCTTCTGATTTTCACCACTTCAAAGGTCAAGGTTTCTGATCTTGAGTCATGCTCATCTCCAAAAGCCACCTCCAGAGCTATCTTACCAACAGGATATGCCGACTTACCAGGCACCACACCATGGAACACCGTATTGGACGGTTTAAGATTTTTATCTGTTAGCCCCATGCGACGGAAAGTTTCATAATAAAGGATATTTATACTACTTCCTCCATCCATGAGTACCTTAGTGAACTTATAACCTCCCACCTGAGGTGCCACCACTAGAGCCAGATGACCCGGATTGTCAACCCGGGGTGGATGATTGTCTCTACTCCACACAATGGGCTGCTCGGACCAGCGCAAATAACGAGGCACCGCCGGTTCAACGGCATTCACCATCCTTTTATGAAGCTTCTGATCGCGCTTATCCATGCTAGTGGTGAAGACATGATACTGTCCGCTATTCAACTGCTTCGGGTTGCTCTGGTAACCCGACTGCTGCTGCTGCTGCTGATTGCCCTGATGATTATAGCCACCTTGGTTACCTTGATTACTTTGATTGTTATGTCCACCCTGATTGCCATGGAATCCCGAACCGGAATTTCCTCCGCCATAACCCGGCCCATGAGAGCCAGAGCCCGAACCGCCTCCTGATCCATGATCATACCGGAACGAATCAGAATTTTTGAACTCTTGCATGATATAACAATCTTTCCAGAGGTGTGTAGATGGTTCCTCCTTCGTCCCATGCTTTGGACAGGGCTGGTTCAACAGATACGACAAACGGTCCGGATTAGGATTCGGCATTCCATTCCGCCGGGGCGGTTTACCCTTACGTCGCTGGCCCTTGTCATGCGTATTGGTGTTAGCCACAAAGTCTAAATCGTGGTCCGCTTTACGCTTGCCGTCGTTTCCATGACCCGCCGGGTTGTGGTGCTGCCCCTTGGCGTTGCCGCTCTTCTTTCCCTTCCCTGACTTATCATCGTCAGACTCGGGATCCTTGGTACTATCAGAGTCGGCATACTTCACCAGTGCAGCCATGAGGGTTCCCATGTCATTACAATGACGTTTGAGCTGTCCCAACTTCAACTTCAAGGGTTGAAACCGGCAATTGCCTTCCAATGTTAAAACTGCGGTGTCAGCGTTGATGCGGTCTGATGAATGCAAAATCTCTGAAACCCGGCGCACCCAATGGGTTGTTGACCCTCCTTCCTCCTGGACACAGGCAGCTAAGTCCACAATTGACATGGGCTGCTCGCATGTATCCTTGAAATTCTGAACAAACCGGGCTCTCAACTCAGCCCATGACCTGATAGAATTAGCCGGCAAACTCTTTAGCCAAGTGCGGGCCGTTCCTTCTAGCATCATGGTGAAGTACTTGGCACATGCCGCATCATCCACGTCCAGCATCTCCATGGCCATCTCGTAGCTTTCAACCCATGTTTCAGGGGACAAATCGGTGGTGTAATTCGGCACCTTGCTGTAACGCCCACGATGCGGCTATATCTCCCACGTGTCGAGGCACGACTTAGAGGCATAACCGCATAGTGGTTTTGTCGCAAGAAGGGTCATCTTCACACAATCCCATGTAATGAACAAGAAAGGGATAAAGAGTTGGCTTACAATCGCCACTTCACACAATACATAAATATAATTCATACATCATCCAAAATACACACATAGACCGACTACGGTCAAGATCCAAATGAAAATAAGATAACCCCAAATGCTAGATCCCCGATCGTCCCAACTGGGCTCCACTACTGATCATCAGGAAAAGACACGTAGTAACGACCACGTTCCTCATCGAACTCCCACTTGAGATCGATCCCATCATCTGCACTGGCATCGTCGGCACCTGCAACTGTTTTGGTAGAATCAGTGAGTCACGAGGACTCAGCAATCTCACACCCGTGAGATCAAGACTATTTAAGCTTATAGGAAAGGATGGTGTAATGAGGTGGAGCTGCAGCAGGCAATAAGCATATATGGTGGCTAACATATGCAAAAGAGAGCGAGAAGAGAAGCAACGGAACGGTCGTCATCTAGCAATGACCAAGAAGTGATCCTGAACTCCTACTTACGTCATCCATATCTCAAGCCATGTTCACTTCCCGGACTCCGGCGAGAAGAGACCATCACGGCTACACACACAGTTGATGTATTTTAATTGGGTCAAGTGACAAGTTCTCTACAACCGGACATTAAAAAATTCCCATCTGCCTCACAACTGCGGGCACGGCTTTCGAAAGATAATACCCTGCAGGGGTGTCCCAACTTAGCCCATCATAAGCTCTCACGGTCAACGAAGGATAAACCTTCTCCCGAAAAGACCCGATCAGTCTCGGAATTCCGGTTAACAAGACATTTCGACAATGGTAAAACAAGACCAGCAAAGCCGCCCGAATGTGCCGACAAATCCCGATAGGAGCTGCACATATCTCGTTCTCAGGGCACATCGGATAAGCGAAGCGTACAGGTACCAACATAACCCAAGTTGCCAAGGGACGGTCCCGCACGGTGCTCTAGTTTGGACCAACACTCAGAGGAACACTGGCCCGGGGTTAAAAAAAGATGACCCTCGGGCTCGCGAAAACCGGGGGGAAAAGGCTTAGGTCGCAAATGGTAAAACCAAAGTTGGGCCTTGCTGGAGGAGTTTTATTCAAGGCGAACTGTCAAGGGGGTCCCATAAATCACCCAACCGCGTAAGGAACGCAAACTCAAGGAACATAATACCGGTAAGACAGAAACTAGGGCGGCAAGAGTGGAACAAAACACCAGGCATAAGGCCGAGCCTTCCACCCTTTACCAAAATATATAGATGCATTAATTAAATAAGAGATATTGTGATATCCCAACATATCCATGTTCCAACATGGAACAACTTCAACTTCACCTGCAACTAGCAACGCTATAAGAAGGGCTGAGCAAAAGCGGTAACTTAGCCAAACAACGGTTTGCTAGGAAAGGATGGTTAGAGGCTGACATGGCAATATGGAAGGCATGATATAGCAAGTGGTAGGTAGCGCAGCATGGCAATAGAACGAACAACTAGCAAAGCAAAGATAGAGGTGATTTCGAGGGGTGGTCATCTTGCCTGCAAGGTTCTCAGAGTTGTCGAAAGCTTGATCCTCGTAAGCGTACTCAACAGGTTCCTCGTTCACGAACTCGTCTCCCGGCTCTACCCAAGACAAGAACACAAGCAATGGAACCACAATCAATCACGGAAAATGCACAAGCAACATGGTGCAAAACATGAATGATATGCAAAATATGATATGCGATGCATATGTGTGCTTCCGGAAGAAAAATGATGAACAAGGCAGTAACTTGGCAAACCAAGCATGCCACTGGAAAGATGAGATGATTTCGGTCGAAATCGATATAAAGATCACCGGAAACGGATGCACGGTTTGCAAATGGCAAGCAAAACAAGAATGGCACGAATCTGCGATTAACAGCATGATAGCACTTAGAATGCAACAAGTAACAATGCTACATCACTCCAACATAGCAAAAAGCATATGACAGCAATCTACAGGAGATGCTTGACAAAAGATGAACACTGAGCTACGGCTAGATCACAACATAACAAGCTCAAACAAGCATGGCAAAAGTGGAAAAGATAACAGGTTCACAGACGGTGAAATTACTGGACATGCCTGAAAACAACATCAGGTAGCAATGTTCAGAGCACGAAATCAACATGCTACAGGAACTTAACATAGCAAAACCAAGGCATGGAAGTATTCTACTAAATTTCATATGACAAAAGTCCCCTTACTGACCATAAGCCAAAAAGGACCAGAAATATGATGGCAAGCAGGTAAACATAGCAAGTTTCGTTAACAGGTTTCAGACTTGGCAGAAAACAGAGCATGCAGAAACAATAATATGAAGGCATGTTGGTGAGCTTGATGCACTCACCACAAGGCAATGCATGACAAAACTTGGCAAGAACAAATGCATAGCATATATGGAACAACTACAACAAGCTTGGCAAGATTGCATATCATGTTAAGAATCTGTCAGAAATATATTATAGCAAAATTAGAGCAAGCTTGAGTCATGCTATGGCAACTCCATAATTTCAAACAAGGGTAGGAATGGATCAATTACAAAAATATCTACAAAACATCCTTACTGAACATCTCCAAAATATGCATGGATCTCTCTGTAGCATCAAGTTTACATGGCAAACAAAATAACAGCACAAAGGACTTAGAGAAATACCAAGTCCCTGAAATCAGAAAACATTACGGGGCCCTAGTTTGGCATGCTTGTGCTAGTCACCCACCGAGATCACAAAAATACATGGAATACACCACTGAAAGATGACATGGCATACAACAAAACACATGTAGAGCTCATGCCCATAAGATGCACAGATTAAATGATACAAAAATGACAAATCTCCAAGTTCTGCTAAGAACCAGTAGAATAACAGCAACTAGCACTTTTGCAATAGAGATTTGGGGCATGAACATGACCTCTAATGAACATGGTGCAATTGAACAAAATGTAGAGCATCATGAGCGAACAATTTGACATATTACACGCGCGAAACGGAGCTACATGAAGGGGGTTATGCCACTGATGAACATGGGCACTTCTATAAAATCATCAGGACTTGGAAAATATTTCGGGCACGAGAAAGTCAACGCAGTATACCAGATCCGATCGGCTCGGGCTCCGGTGGTGCTCGCCGGAGACGGGAGAACAAGGGGGACGGCGAGAGGCAGGAGGAGCAGAGGCGGAGGACGCGGGCGGCCGGCGGCGACGGCGGCGCCAGGCGCTGGCGCGCTCGGCCGCTGGTGGCGCACGGCGGCGCGAGTACGGCGGCGAGCGCGGCCGGCGAGCGGCAGGGACCGCGGCGGCGGCGGGCGGCGGTCGCGCGGGGGAGGACGGGCGCCCGGGCCCGGGAGGCCTCCCGGGGCTCCGGCGGGCCGCGGGCGCGCGGGCGTAGGGCGGGGCGCGCGGGTGACGTGGCGCGCGTGTTGGACGAAGCGGCGGCACGGCTTCGTCCGGCGGCGGCTACGCGTCCGCGCGGAGAGGAGCGGGGCTAGGGTTGGACTGCGAGCGTTAATCGGGAGGGATGCATATTATAGAGTAGAGGGAGCTAGGAGGCTCCAAATGAGGTGCGGTTTTCGCCCACACGATCGTGATCGAACGACCTACAGCATGGAAGAGAGTTTGGTGGGTTTTGGGCTGTTTAGAGAGGGGTTTTGCTGAAACCACACAGAAGCATCTGCGGTTACCCGGTTAACCGTTGGAGTACCAAACGACCTCCAAATGGAACGAAACTTGACCGGTGGTCTACCGGTGGTATACCAAGGCCACTTGACAAGCCTCGGTCCATTCCGAGAACGTTTGACACCCGCTCACGAAAGAAAACAAGAGGGGTGCGCCGGAGGAGATGGGAGCGCCGGATTGCAAAACGGACAACGGGGAAAATGCTCGGATGCATGAGACGAACACGTATGCAAATGCAATGCACATGATGACATGATATGATATGCATGACATGAACAAAAAGCAAAACGAAAGACAAAACCCGACCACGAAGGGAATATCATAACACATAGCCGAAAATGGCAAGAGTTGGAGTTACAAATATGGAAAGTTACATCCGGGGTGTTACAACACTCCACCACTACGAGAGGATCTCGTCCCGAGATCTAGGACTGAAAGAACTCCGGATATTCGGAACGGAGATGGTCCTCGCGTTCCCAGGTGGCTTCCCGGTCGGAATGGTGCGACCACTTCACTTTCAGGAATTTGATTGACTTGTTGCGAGTCTTGCGCTCAGTTTCTTCAAGAATAGCAACGGGGTGCTCATGATAAGACAGATCTTCTTGGAGGTCAATCTCTTCGAAGTTGATAGTGCGCTCAGGCGTCTTGAAGCACTTGCGGAGCTGTGACACGTGGAACACATCGTGCACGTTCGCGAAGTTGGAAGGAAGCTCAAGTTGATAGGCGAGGTCGCCTCTTTTGCCAATGATCTTGAAAGGACCCACGTATCTAGGGGCAAGCTTCCCTTTGATACCGAAGCGACGAGTGCCTTTCATTGGAGAGACGCGGAGGTAGACATGGTCTCCGATCTCGAAAGCCACATCACGGTGCTTACTATCATAGTAACTCTTCTGGCGCGATTGCGCGGCTTTGAGATTATCACGGATGACTTTACACATTTCTTCAGCTTCTGTGATTAAGTCATTGCCAAGAAGTTGGCGTTCACCAGTCTCTGACCAATTGAGAGGAGTACGGCACTTTCTGCCATAGAGAATCTCGAATGGGGCCTTGCCCGAACTCGCTTGGAAGCTGTTGTTGTAGGAGAATTCAGCATATGGAAGACAATCTTCCCATTTCATGCCAAAGGAAATGACACAAGCCCTGAGCATATCTTCAAGAATTTGATTGACTCGCTCGACTTGGCCACTAGTTTGAGGATGGAAAGTTGTGCTGAAGCGAATGTTGGTGCCCATGGCCTTCTGGAAGGAGTCCCAGAACTTAGAGGTGAAGATGCTTCCACGATCTGAAGAAATCAATTGTGGAATGCCGTGCAAGGAGACAATTCTGGAGGTGTATAGCTCTGCCAACTGAGCTGCTGTGATGGATTCTTTGATTGGAAGGAAATGAGCCACTTTAGAAAGCTTGTCGATGACAACAAAGATAGCATCATTTCCACGCTTGGACTTTGGAAATCCAGTCACGAAGTCCATTTCGATATGATCAAACTTCCATTCTGGGATAGCAAGAGGTTGGAGGAGACCAGCTGGTCGTTGGTGTTCTGCTTTCACTCTTCGACAGACATCACATTCATTCACGAACTGAGCAATTTCTCGCTTCATTCGAGTCCACCAATACGACTGCTTGAGGTGATGGTACATCTTCGTACTTCCAGGATGAATGGAAAGAAGAGAATTGTGCGCCTCGTTCATAATGACTTTCCTTAGATCACCTTTAGGAACCACAATCCGGTCCTCGAAGAATAAAGTGTCTCTGTCATCAATGCGATAGCACTTGTATTTGGAAAGACCCTTGTCGATACCACGTTTCACCTTCTTCACCATGGCATCAAGAAGTTGTGCCTCACGAATTTGATCTTCCAAAGTAGGAGAGACTATGAGGTTGGCAAGAAAGCCTTGAGGAACAACTTGGAGATTCAGCTTGCGGAAAGCTTCACAAAGATCCGGTTGGAATGGCTTGAGAATTAAGCTGTTGCAATAAGCCTTCCTGCTCAAAGCATCTGCAATGACATTGGCCTTGCCTGGAGTATATTCAATACTCGGATTGTACTCTTGAATCATTTCGACCCATCGAGTCTGCCTGAGGTTGAGGTTGGGCTGAGTGAAGATGTACTTGAGACTCTTGTGATCGGTGAAAATGTCCACTTGTCTTCCCAACAAGAGATGTCTCCACGTTATTAATGCATGGACAACTGCCGCCAACTCAAGATCGTGAGTGGGGTAGTTCTTTTCGTTGGGCTTCAACTGACGAGAGGTATAGGCCACAACTTTCTTCTCTTGCATTAACACAGCACCGAGACCTTGGAGAGAAGCATCACAGAAAACTTCAAATGGCTTGGATTCATCAGGAGGAGTTAAGACAGGAGCTGTGACTAGTTTCTCTTTGAGAGTGTTGAAAGCAACGTCACACTCAGGAGACCAGACATACTTCACATGCTTCTGGAGGAGGTTGGAAAGAGGCTTTGCAATCTTAGAGAAATTCTCAACGAATCTTCGGCAATAGCTTGCAAGACCAAGAAAACTGCGGAGCTGCTTGACATTCTGAGGAGGTTCCCAATTCACAATTGCGGACACCTTCTCGGGGTTAACAGCGATGCCCTTGGCAGAGATGATGTGACCAAGGAAAAGAACTTCATCGAGCCAAAACTCACATTTGAGAACTTCGCATAGAATTGATACTCTCTGAGCTTGTCGAGCACCAATCGCAAATGTTTGGCATGATCCTTCTTATTCTTGGAGAAGACCAATATATCATCGAGATACACCAGGACGAATTCATTGGTATAGGGGTTGAAGATGAAATTCATCATCCGAGAGAATACTGGAGGAGCATTGACAAGGCCGAAAGACACGACAGTATATTCATAAGAACCAAAACTTGTTCTAAATGCTGTCTTGGGAATATCTTCTTCACGAATGCGAATCTGATGATAACCCATACGAAGGTCAAGCTTGGAGAATACTTTAGCACCTTTGAGTTGCTCGAATAGCTCATTGATGTTGGGAAGTGGATACTTGTTCTTGATTGTCTTCTTGTTCAATGGACGGTAGTCGACACAAAGTCGGTCCGTGCCATCCTTCTTCTTGACAAAAAGAACACCACAACCCCATGGAGATGAACTCGGTCTGATCAAACCCAGACGATCTTGTTCATCGAGCTGTTTCTTCAATTCCTTCAGCTCCTTGGGTCCAAGCTTGTATGGACGCTTGCAAACGGGTTCAGTGCCAGGCTCTAGTTCGATAACGAACTCAACTGGCCGGTGAGGAGGCATACCCGGAAGCTCTTCTGGAAAGACATCTTGATACTCACAAACGACTGGAATTTGAGAGATGGCATTCAATTCGCCCTTCTCATTGAGAGAAAAAAACCGAATGGTTTCATCACGAGCGGCATAAATAATCACATCCTCTGAAGAGTGTGTCAATTGTATTTCCCTGGCAGCACAATCAAGTTGAGCCTTGTGCTTAGAAAGCCAGTCCATCCCGAGAATTAGATCAATATCCGAGTCGCCAAGAACAACTGGAGAAGACAGAAATTTATAGTTTCCCATCTTGATGGAAACATCCGGAACTATCGAGTTGGCTCTCATTGATTTTCCCGGAGAAACAACACCCAATGGTTTATCCAGATAAGACCAAGAAAACTCATGCTTGGCAAAAAACGGTCTTGACATGAAACAAAGCGAAGCACCAGTATCAAAAAGAACTTTAGCAGGAATATCATTAACTGAGAGATTACCCATTATCACATCAGTAGATTCCTCCACTTGAGCTGCATTCATCATGTTCACCTTAGCAGACTTTGGATTATGCTTGACCACTGCATTGCTGGAAGATCTGACAGGAGGAGGAGGAGGCAGACGCCTTTGGTTGAAGCACTTGTTAGCATAGTGACCTTTCTGCTGACACTTGTTGCAAGTCACCTCTGAGAGTGGACGGTGATAAGGAGCATTGAACTTTGGAGCTTGATTCTGAGACTTGTTCTGATAGCCAGAGTTGGAAGAGTTGGAAGAACCATGGACACCTTTGTTCTTCTGCTGGTAAGGCTGACGAAACGGAGGAGGAGGAGGCAACCAGAACTTCTGTTGCTTAGCTGCCACAGGTGAGGAAGAAGAAGACTGAACTGCGTCTCTGACTCTCTTCTTAGAAGCCTCACACTTGAGCTGAGCAGCCTCTTGCTTCAGTGCCATGTTATAGAATTGATGAAACTGAGTAGGCTCAACAAGAACGAGAGCTAACTGCAGATCCTCTCTAAGGCCACCTCTGAAGTGATAGATCATGCTCTTTTCATCAGGAACGTCTTGTTTAGCGAAGCGAGCAAGTTTCTGAAACTGGATGTTGAATTGATACACAGACATGTTGCCTTGCTTGAGATTGCGGAACTCCTCACGCTTGCTCTCAACAACACTTTGTGGAATGTGGTGCGCTTTGAAGTCCCGACAGAAGTCAGTCCAAGTGATCACATGACCTCCTCTGGAATCTTTGTATTGTTGAAACCAATCAGCAGCTTGGTCCTTGAGCTGAAAAGAAGCGAACTTGACATAGTCCTCAGGCCTGACATTGCTACATTCAAAATGCTTGTTGATGTCCAAGAGCCAATCATCGGCATCCGTGGCCTCGGCATAGTAGCTGAAAGACTTGGGCTGATTTGCGAGAAACTGGTTGAGGGTAGCGAAGTGAGGCTGATTGTTGCCTTGACCTTGATTGCCTTGATTGCCTTGCCCTTGGGTGCGTTCTTTCAAGAGTTGCAGAATGATCTGAGCATTGGCGTTGGTGGCTGCCATGATAGCTTGCCATGCCTCCGGAGGCGGAGGTGGTGGCGGAGGGTTCGCTTGACTCCCTTCATTGCGATCCGGATTCTAACGCGTTGGCGGAGCCATCCTGAAGAGGGTGACATCCGTTAGCATCTTGATAGACAAATAGATAAGTAGAATCAACGGATAGAAATTGCAACATTTAGTCTTCACAATAAACATTCGAACGAAGATGGACGAATGAATTCCATAGTAAATCATCACACTTCCATTAAATTGAGAAGCCACTTGAAAAAGATATGAATCAACATATGACTTCGAAGCAACTCGAATACCACAATTCAAAACAAAACAAAGTATTGGCTTGCAGAATAAGCCGGAACAAACATATGATAGATATTTCGTCCGAAGTTTTCGTGGTGGGGCCCACACGGGCTCGATCGTACAACACCATCATGTACAAGGCTGTGCACATGACATACGAAGCGTCCCCGAGTCGGCATAGCCAAGGACTCTTTAAGACACTACGAGACCACTGTAAAACCAACCGTGTACAGGCGGACCACTAGACGTCGAACCCCAATCTCATATCATGTGTCTGTCGGAAAGATATCCTAAGGCTACTTGAATTCCCACTTATAAACTCCCGAAACTTTCTGGTTATGCAATCTGGTGTTGGGGATACAGGGGACACAAAATATATCACCCAAACTAGCAATCCCTAGATCCAGCTGTATCCATCCGTCAACACATAACCAAGAAACCTTCGGAAATCGTTTACCTCAACCTTCGAAAAACATCCGTTATACGAGTTATGGCAATACTCCCGAACTCCCGCCCCAGTACTGGGTGGCGTCGAGGTGATCTCACCAACAACTGCATAAAAGAGATTTTGATGTCGGCGAAACTCAGGTATTCCAGAACTGCAACGATAAAATTGTGACGACAACACCTCGGAGCTCAACTCCCCGGGACACTGCCACAACCCCTAAATGTCAGGAGGCACCAAGAACAATGTTCTCGTCACAAAACCATCGGAACGATTCCAAGATACCCGCGTGATCCTAAATTTTTTTTTTGTGAAATTTGAGGAGAGAAGAGTCAAAACTTCTACATCAGGAAACCTCACCAGAGCGACGAAGGGACTGAGGAGTAAAAAGAATCCTACTCTCCGATATATATAATCCTGACTCAAAACATTTTTGTTCTAGACTCAACAACGCAAGCGATTCGATCAAGCAGGAGGCTCCTAAGTCAGGGATGGCTCTGATTACCAACTTGTAATGCCCATGATGCGGCTATATCTCCCACGTGCTTAGGCACGAGTTAGAGGCATAACCGCATAGTGGTTTTGTCGCAAGAAGGGTCATCTTCACACAATCCCATGTAATGAACAAGAATGGGATAAAGAGTTGGCTTACAATCGCCACTTCACACAATACATAAATATAATTCATACATCATCCAATATACACACACAGACCGACTACGGTCAAGATTCAAATGAAAATAAGATAACCCCAAATGCTAGATCCCCGATCGTCCCAACTGGGCTCCACTACTGATCATCAGGAAAAGACACATAGTAACGACCACGTTCCTCATCAAACTCCCACTTGAGATCGATCCCATCATCTGCACTGGCATCGTCGGCACCTGCAACTGTTTTGGTGGAATCTGTGAGTCACGAGGACTCAGCAATCTCACACCCGCGAGATCAAGACTATTTAAGCTTATAGGAAAGGATGGTGTAATGAGGTGGAGCTGCAGCGGCAATAAGCATATATGGTGGCTAACATACACAAAAGAGAGCGAGAAGAGAAGCAACGGAACGGTCGTCAACTAGCAATGACCTAGAAGTGATCCTGAACTCCTACTTACGTCATTCATAACACAGACCGTGTTCACTTCCCGGACTCCGTCGAGAAGAGACCATCACGGCTACACACACAGTTGATGTATTTTAAATTGGGTCAAGTGAGAAGTTCTCTACAACCGGACATTAACAAATTCTCATCTGCCTCATAACCGCGGGCATGGCTTTCGAAAGATAATACCCTGCAGGGGTGTCCCAACTTAGCCCATCATAAGCTCTCACGGTCAACGAAGGATAAACCTTCTCCCGGAAAAACCCGATCAGTCTCGGAATCCCGGTTTACAAGACATTTCGACAATGGTAAAACAAGACCAGCAAAGCCCCCGAATGTGCCGACAAATCCCGATAGGAGCTGCAGATATCTCGTTCTCAGGGCACAACGGATGAGCGAAGCGTACAGGTACCAACATAACCCAAGTTGCCAAGGGACGGTCCCGCACGGTGCTCTAGTTTGGACCAGCACTCAGAGGAACACTGGCCCGGGGTTAAAATAAGATGACCCTCGGGCTCGCGAAAACCCGGGGGAAAAGGCTTAGGTGGCAAATGGTGAAACCAAGGTTGGGCCTTGCTGGAGGAGTTTTATTCAAGGCGAACTGTCAAGGGGGTCCCATAAATCACCCGACCGCGTAAGGAACGCAAACTCAATGAACATAATCCCGGTATGACAGAAACTAGGGCGGCAAGAGTGGAACAAAACACCAGGCATAAGGCCGAGCCTTCCACCCTTTACCAAATATATATAGATGCATTAATTAAATAAGAGATATTGTGATATCCCAACATATCCATGTTCCGACATGGAACAAACTTCAACTTCACCTGCAACTAGCAACGCTATAAGAAGGGCTGAGCAAAAGCGGTAACTTAGCCAAACAACGGTTTGCTAGGAAAGGATGGTTAGAGGCTGACATGGCAAAATGGGAGACATGATATAGCAAGTGATAGGCAGCATGGCAACAGAGCGAACAACTAGCAAAGCAAAGATAGAAGTGATTTCGAGGGGTGGTCATCTCGCCTGCAAGGTTCTCAGAGTTGTCGAAAGCTTGATCCTCGTAAGCGTACTCAACAGGTTCCTCGTTCACGAACTCGTCTCCCGGCTCTACCCAAGACAAGAACACAAACAAACGGAACCACAATCAACCACGAGAAATGCACAAGCAACATGATGCAAAACATGTATGATATGCAAGATATGATATGTGATGCATATGCGTGCTCCGGAAGAAAAATGATGAACAAAGCAGTAACTTGGCAAAACAAGCATGCCACCGGAAAGATGAGATGATTTCGGTCGAAATCGATATAAAGATCACCGGAAACGGATGCACGGTTTGCAAATGGCAAGCAAAACAAGAATGACACGAATCTGCGATTAACAGCATGATAGCACTTAAAATGCAACAAGTAACAATGCTACAGCATGCGACAGGAACTTAACATGGCAAAACAAGGAATGGAAGTATTCTACTAAATTCATATGACAAAAGTCCCTTACTGACCATAAGCCAAAAAGGACCAGAAGATATGATGGCAAGCAGGTAAACATAGCAAGTTTCGTTAACAGGTTTCAGACTTGACAGAAAACAGAGCATGGCAGAAACAATAATATGGAGGCATGTTGGTGAGCTTGATGCACTCAGCACAAGGCAATGCATGACAAAACATGGCAAGATGGCATGTTTATGAAGCTATCCATGGCAAGAACAAATGCATAGCATGTATGGAACAACTACAACAAGCTTGGCAAGATTGCATATCATGTTAAGAATCTGTCAGAAATATATTATAGCAAAAGTAGAGCAAGATTGAGTCATGATATGGCACTCCATAATTGCAAACAAGGGCAGGAATGGATCAATTACAAAAATATCTACAAAACATCCTTACTGAACATCTCCAAAATATGCATGGATCTCTCTGTAGCATCAAGTTTACATGGCAACAAAATAACAGCAGACAAGGACTTAGAGAAGTCACTAAGTCCCTGAAATCAGAAACATTACGGGGCCTAGTTTGCATGCTTGTGCTAGTCACCACCGAGATCACAAAAATACATGGCATACACCACTGGAAAGATGACATGGCATACAACAAAACACAAGTAGAGCTCATGCCCATAAGATGCACAGATTAAATGATACAAAAATGACAAATCTCCAAGTTCTGCTAAGAAACAGAAGATAACAGCAACTAGCACTCTTGCGACAAAGAGTTGGGCATCAAGATGACCTCTAATGAACATGGTGCAATTGAACAAAATGTAGAGCATCATGAGACGAACAATTTGACATATTACACACGCGAAACGGAGCTACATGCAAGGGGTTATGCACTGATGAACATGGGCACTTGCTGTAAAATCATCAGGACTTGGAAATATTTCGGGCACGAGAAAGTTAGCGGCAGTATACCAGATCCGGTCGGGCTCGGGGCTCCGGTGGCGCTCGCCGGCGACGGGAGAATGAGGGGGACAGCGAGGAGGCAGGAGAGGAGGTGAGGCCGGAGGGGGAGGAGGCGAGGCGGCGGCGGCGGCGGCGGACGGCGGCACCGGCGGCTGGCGCGCTCGGTCGCGGGGTGGCGCACAGCAGCGGAGTACGGCGGCGAGGTCGCCGGCCGGCGAGGCGGCGGGGACCGCCGGCGGCGCAGGGCGGCGGGTCACGCGGAGGGAGGCGCGGGGCGCCCGGGCCCGGGAGGGCCTCCCGTGGGCTTCGGCGGGTGGCGGCGCGCGGTGACGTGGCAGCGCGTGGTTGGACGAAGCCGGCGGCGCGGGCTTCGTCCGGCGGCGGCTGGACGCGTCCGGCCGCGGAGAGGGGTGGGTTAGGGTTTGGACTGCGAACGTACATCGGGAGAGATGCATATAAATAGGTAGAGGGAGCTAGGAGGCTCCAAATGAGGTGCGGTTTTCGCCCACACGATCGTGATCGAACGACCTACAGCATGGAAGAGAGTTTGGTGGGTTTTGGGCTGGTTTTTGAGGGGCTTTGCTGCAACACACAGAAGGCATCTGCGGTTACCCGGTTAACCGTTGGAGTACCAAACGACCTCCAAATGGAACGATACTTGACCGGTGGTCTACCGGTGGTATACTAAGGCCAATTGACAAGCCTCGGTCCATTCCGAGAAAGTTTGACACCCTCTCACCAAAGAAAACAAGAGGGGTGTGCCGCAGGAGATAGGAGCGCCGGATTGCAAAACGGACAACGGGGAAAATGCTCGGATGCATGAGACGAACACGTATGCAAATGCAATGCACATGATGACATGATATGATATGCATGACATGAACAAAATGAAAAACGACAAACAACACCCGACCACGAAGGGAATATCATAACACATGGCCGAAAATGGCAAGAGTCGGAGTTACAAATACGGAAAGTTACATGCGGGGTGTTACACTTGCGCGGGCCCTTCAAATCCTTGGGCAGGTGCACATTGCGCAACGCTGGGACAAGACATGGCACTCCCAAGGAACTAGAGGTAACTCCTGTTTCCACCGATGTGGTTGGACGAACCGGAGTAAGCTGACGGGCCTCATGCTGCGCCGCTAACTCGGCCTCTCTGCGTGCCCGAGCCCGGTCCACCACATCCTGAGCATCACCGGCACCACCCGCCGGGTTATGGCCACGGGGCGGATCACGGTTCCGCGCATTGCTTGACACTGCCGGCTCATCCATACGCCTGCTGTAACTCCGGCTTGGACGGGGAGTGGAATGAACCCGAGCGCGACTATGTGAATAAGCCTCCTGTTGAATCAAGGCTGTCTGAAGAACCTCCTTAACCCGACGCGTCTCGACTGCTGCTGGAGAATCGCCTTCGATCGGGATGGCCGCCAGCAGTGAAGCGGCAGCGACAATGTTGTCCATTGGGTTAGAGTAATGACCCGGTGGTGTGGGGACATGAGGTACCACAACGTTGTTCTGACGAGGCGGATCCACCAAACGTGGCTGAACCGGCACCCCTGCTCCGGGTGCCTCTGCCCGGTTTACCACCGGCAGATTGCTGGTTCCTGCTCCTGGGGTGTTAAAGAGATTTCTAGCTTCATAAACCGGTGGCAGGCGACATCGGTGCCTCCTCTTTAGGACTTCGTTCGACGCACTCTGATCTAGCATAATCTGGTAAGCTTGTGCATCCAAAGCGGCCTGCTCCGCAGCTATCCTGGTATCCTCAGCTGCTAAGTCGGCTTTTGCCTGGGTGATCTGATCTTTCACTTTCGCGATTTCCGCATTGTGTGCATCCTGATCCGCCGGGTTAACCTCCGCCATCAGCGTTGCCAACACATCAAACAAATCAGATAGAACCTGAGCTGGCGGTTCCACAGGGCCTCCTGCCCCAGCCGCTGCCGCCGCTGCTGATCCAGAAATCATCGCCACTGCGGTTGAAGAGTGGAGCGCTGGTTGCGTGCCGGCCATGAAGATCGCCACCCGGTTTGGCAGATCAAAGGGGTCCGGAATACTGTCGCCATCGGAACAGCCCCCAATCCGGCCATCTTGTAACTGATATAACGACTCGGTCTCTCCAGTCGATGACTCGTCGCCGGAATAAACGACGGTCTCACCACCAGATTCCGATCTATCCTCAGATTCACCTCCATGGATAACTCCCACGAAGGCACGCTTCATGACAGGCTTGACCCGGGCAGATCTCGCACGCTGAGCCGTTTCGACGAGGTCGGGGCAGATGTCCGGCTCAGGGCCCGGTTCACCGATCTTGCCAATGAAAACGTGTATGCCACCAAAGGGGACCCGGTACCCGTACTCGATTGAGCCGGCCTCGGGGCCCCAGCCTGCATCGTTGATGTAGAGCTTGCCGCGACGACTCTTGGTCATCCGGCCCACAGCGTAACCCTTGAGTCCTTCGAAGCTGCCCTCCAAGAACTTGAAACCATCGTGCGATAGCCCCACGGTGGGCGCCAACTGTCGTGGTTTTGTCACGGCAGATGTCCTAGAGAAAGGACTTAGTCGTGGAGCCATCGCTACGGGTTAGCTTGAAGGGGTTAAAGCGGACAAGGGACGCAAGAGAGTTTATACTAGTTCGGCCCCTTCGATGAAGGTAAAAGCCTACGTCTAGTTGTGATGGAATTGATGGGGTTTCGATGACCAAGGAGCGAATCCGCTTTGCCTGAGTCTCGAGTTGTTGTCTGTTGTCCTGAACCGCCGCTAGGTCGTCCCCTTGTATACATGGGTTGACGCCCGTCGGTTTACAGACTCCGGGGCCGGCTCATAATCGTGTTCGGCTCGGTCTCTGCTACGCATATCTTACAACACAAGTTTACATCTCAATGCTGGTTTGTGTCTACATGCCTTAAACCGGCTTTGGGCCCTGGGCCTTCATGAAGCGTCACTGTCTGTCTTCATGGGCTTCAGATACAGATGAACAACTTATGAAGTTAACCCGGCCTCTCCTGGCCGGTTTACGCCGAGTGGTAATATCCCCAACACACTCAATTCATCAAGCATATCATCTAGCCTAGGAATAGGATGATGATAACGAATAGTAATATTATTAATGCCTCTACAATCAACACACATACGCGACGTACCATCCTTTTTAGGTACTAGTATAAGAGGAACAGCACAAGGACTAAGAGATTCGCGTATATAACCTTTGTCGAGCAGCTCTTCTACTTGACGCATAATCTTCTTCGTCTCCTCTGGATTGGTACGGTATGGTGCACGGTTGGGTAGCGAGGCACCGGGAATTAAGTCAATTTGATGCTCAATTCCTCGAATAGGTGGTAATCCCGGTGGACGTCTTGTGGAAAGACGTCAGCGAACTCCTGCAAAATGTTAGTGACAGCAGGGGCAAAGAGGAAGGCACATCCTCGAATGAAAATAATGCCTCTTTGCACACAAAAGCATAGCAAACATATTTGCTAAAATCTAGCTCATCAATATCAGATTTGGTGGCAAGTAATCATGCACTTTTCAATTTAATTTCTGAAGCAACACTAGATTGTTTATTATTAGGCTTCGTTTGTTGCTCAAATTCTTTTGCCACAATATGATTTTGCACTCTTATTTTTCTCCTGTTTTGCTTTATTAGCTCTATTAATATCATCTTTCAAAATGGAATCAGGAGTCATAGGAAGCAAAGTAATATTTTTATCCTTATGAACAAGAGTATACTGATTGTTTCTACCATGGTGTACAGAATTTTTATCAAATTGCCATGGTCTACCAAGTAATAAGGAACATGCTTGCATAGGTACCACATCACAATCAACATAATCAGCATATGTAGAGATACTAAAATGCACATGAACAGTACGTGTTACCTTAACCTTGTTGCTGTTGTTGAACCATTGGATGTAGTGAGGATGTGGATGTGGTCTTGTGGTGAGAGATAGCTTCTCCACCATCTCCATGCTAGCCAAGTTGTTGCAGCTCCCTCCATCTATGATGACGCGAATAGAATGTTCCTTCACAACTCCCTTTGTATGGAACAAATTATGCCTCTGATTTTGCTCAGCTTGTGTAACCTGCACACTCAAAACACGTTGAGCAACTAAACATTCATACCTGTCAGCATCTTCAGCAGCCATGTATTGCGTCTCATGATCAGAATCTTCTCCACCGTGTTCTTCATGTGTAATAAGAGCCAAAGTCTCCTCATCATAGTCACTAGTGGACTCATACCCACCATCCTTAGTAGCAATCATCACATGCTGAGATTTGCATTCTCTCGCAAAATGTCCTCTTCCCTTACAACGACGACAAATAATATCACTTGTGTGCCCTGTTGACGCCATGGAAGAAGAAGAGCTCTGCGCAGGCCCGTCAGTGTGCTCTTGGCAGATAGTGGTGGTTGTGCGTGCTTTCTTGTATCACGGTTGGAGGTGGCACCTGATGGAGGTGATGGTGCAGTGAAAGCAGAGGATTCACGTGGTGTCCATGATGAAGGTCGACCTGCAGAAAAGTTAGTTCGCGGCAATGCCTGTCGATCCTGCACTTCACGTTCAGCTTTACAAGCAAGATGGAATAAACGAGTGATATTATTATAATCCTTATACTCTAGAATGGTCTGAATCTCTCTATTTAATCCACCCATAAAACATGCAAGCATAGCTTCATTCTCCTCAACAATACCACATCTAATCATCCCAGTTTGTAATTCCTAATAATATTCTTCTACAGAATTTTTTCCTTGTCTTAAATGCTGCAATTTTTGAATTAATTCACGTTGATAATATGGTGGAACCCAACGAGTACGCATAGCAGTTTTCAAAGCAGCCCAAGTAGCTGGAATAGGATATAATCTACAATGTTCAGACCACCAAACACATGCAAAGCTAGTGAAAGCACAAACAGCAGCAGGAACACGTCTCTCCTCAGGATATTGTAAACATGTAAATCGTTGTTAAGTTTCTAACTCCCAAGTAAGATATATATCAGGAACATATCGACCCTCAAATGGTGCAATATTCAATCTCAGTTTAGGGAGATGTCATGATCTCGTACCTGAGGGAGCGCCCTACCATTGCCATTATTTGCATGTGGACGACCTGGTGGTTGTGGTGCTGGTGGTTGCACGTAGTTCTGATTTTGACCAACCTCATCCTCATAATCTCCCGCATAATCATCCTCCGCATCAGCTGCAGGAGCCACCGATGTATCAACAGCAGCACCTACAGTTTGGCCAGGCTGAAGAAGGACACGGCTCGCTCGGCGGAGGGCTGTTTCGCGACGTGGAGGTAGTTGTTGTTGTTGTGGCAGAGGTGCGGCAGGTGCAGCCGATGGTGGAAGATGCACAAGCAGTTCATTAAATCTGTTATCGAGCTTTGTTTCGAACGTCTTCTCAAGGTCAGTTATCTTCTCCATGGCCTCTTCAAAATTGTTCAGCACATCTCGCACCTGTTCAGTCATCATTTGCTGAAACTTATCATGAAGCTCCTTGTTCGTTAAGTTCTCCCAATCAATCTCGTCGGCTTGTGATCCTAGCATGGTTAGCAGCAATAGAAACACACAAGAATATGATCCTACAGACTACTAACAAGTGGTGGTGGTGGGTGTCACAAATCCGTCAAGAAAATCTCAAAGTCTTACTAGTTCTTACCCAGCAGCACGCGGTGATCCGCAACCGATGTAGTCAAAACTCCCAAAGCTTGGATAGAGCGATTACTAGGGAGAGTCAAACGCACGATGTAGATGTATGTGGAGCTGGGAAGGCTTATAATATGGTAGCAAAAAGGGTCAGCAATAATCAATTCAGAGATGCAAGGTTGAATAAACGCTCAACGACGGTACTATGCTGGTCCTAGGCTAGACCGTACTAGAGACACGAGCCTAGAACACTAACAAAATCACGGCGCTGCACGTAAACAAGGGAGGACCACACTCTGATTTTTTTTTCTTTTTTCACTTTTTCCTCTTTTTTTTGCTCCGCAAATTTTTTTTTTCGAAAAAGTCTACAAATGTTTTAAAAATGCCTAGCCAGAATTTTCCAAACATTTTTTTTGAAACTGGAACTATTTTTCTTCTGTGGATGGCTCGGAAGTTGGGGAGTCCTACTCTGTCACGACTCGGAGTATCGCGTGATCTAGAAATCAAGAACAAAGCAACAATTACTGGACTCGGACTAGGACTGGTGGCGGAGATGAATCTGGTGGAAACTTGGACTGGTGGCGGATATTTGCAGGGAGATGGAACACGGACTGGTGGCGAATCTGTGATGGAGGTGGACTCGGATTAGCGTGATGGCGGTGGATATGTGGTATATGGTAGCGGCGATGGCGATGGTGGTATATGGCAGCGGTGATGACGATGGTGGTATATGGCAGCGGTGATGATGATGGTGGTATATGGCAGCGGTGATGACAATGGTGGTATATGGCAGCGGTGATGACGATGGTGCGGCGGCGGCGTGACAACTTGTGAACAAAAATCGAAACTCTAAAGTACTAGATGCTAGGACCAGCAACTTGACACGACGATGCAACCGCAAATTCAACAAAGCAAATACAGAAAAGATTATGCAAAGGCTCAGATTGGTTCGGATAAGATGAACTAACCCTAATTTTCTTTGGCTTTTTCGTGGACTATAGGTATGAAGAACAGACTCGATCTAAACTATGAAAAACTGTAAATCTCACCGAGCAACCTGGAAATCTGATACCACTTGATAGAGGCAAAGGTGTCCCGATGTTTCGATGAGATGGTGGCTATCGTTTTCTGTGGGAGTCGACCTTGACGATCGGACTACGAACGTGCGAGACGTCGCGCCTTAGCAATCGCTAAACCAACTTCCGGGGGTTATTGACCACGCCGGAGCACGATCAACCTGACCACGAGGGCTGTTTCCTGCGAGCAAACGAAGAACAAGCAAGAAACTAAGATTGCAATCTGGATATTGCGAATATAAGAGGAAAGCTTTATTAATGAAGGTGGGGTTCTGTGATGCCTTGGTCTGGTCGTTGAACACAAACGAAGTACGCGAAGTTGCAGCTATGGCGAACTTTTAATCTAAACAAAACCCAAAGTCTAAACGATGCCCTAAGGGGTGTATATATGGAGGAAGAGGGGGGGGGGAATTTCGTGGCCCTTGGGGAAGGGGTCTGAAACCAACCCTATCTCTTGTTTCCCCACACATACGGACTCTAAAAACAGCCTATACTTATGTATTTCGAAAATACATGGGCCTGTCCCAATAATAAGGTGACGCAGCACCTAGAATAGCCTCTGGACGAAGTTTATGAAGTGGCATCTTGTATATTTCGTCCAAGGCTTCATGCACTCATTATGGTGGCTTCAAAGTCCTGAAATCATCACTTGTAACTCCGTTCTTGTTCCCCTTGCGCATGCCATCAACTCCATGCTTGTTCTTGCTCCAATGTTCATCCCTCTTATCCATGCCAGGCCCTTCATTTGTAAGCAAAACAAATGTATCCAATTTAGGCAGCATCATATTCTCGTGAACATTAGAATCATTACCAAGAAACGGAAGTACCTGATAATTTAATTGCCGTGTGCGAGCTCTAGTAATTGGTCCAGTATATGTAGTAGTAGGGGCTGTGGGTGTAACAATGGTATTGATGTCCTCATCATTGTTCCTACCAACAAAATTCACATCCATAGATTCATTATTATTCTCAATCAAAGTGGACAAAGGCATATCATTAAGATCAGAAGAAACACTTTTATTAGCAAACAATTTCATAAGTTCATCCATCTTTCCACTCAACACATTAATCTCTTCAGTCGGATGAACTTTTTTTACTAGTGGATCTCTCGGTGTGCCATTGAGAATAATTGACCGTAATATTGTCTAGGAGTTTGATAGCTTCTCCTAATGTGATTTCCATAAAAGTGCCTCCCGCGGCCGAATCTAAAAGATTTCTAGAAGCAAAATTCAATCCGGCATAAAATATTTGTATAATCATCAACAAATTCAAACCATGTGTAGGGCAATTACGTATCATTAATTTCATTCTCTCCCAAGCTTGCGCAACATGCTCATGATCAAGTTTCTGAAAACTCATAATATCATTTCTAAGAGAGAGGATCTTAGCGGGAGGAAAATGTTTAGAGATAAAAGCATCTTTGCACTTATTCCATGAATCAATACTATTTTTAGGCAAAGAAGAGAACGTAGTTTTAGCATGATCTCTAAGCGAAAATGGAAATAGCTTCAATTTAACAATATCATTATCCACAACTTTCTTCTTTTGCATATCACACAAATCAACGAAGTTGTTTAGATGGGTAGCGGCATCTTCACTAGGAAGGCCAGAAAACTGATCTTTCATAACAAGATTCAACAAAGAGGTATTAATTTCACAAAAATCATTGTTGTTGGTATTGGAAAAGTCACACAATTTAGTATTATCTTGAGCCATCATGACCAACAAACAATCAAATCACACAAGCACACAAGAAGCAAGCGTAAAAACACGAACAGAAGAGGGCGAAGAAAAGGCAAAGGTTTTTGAAGATCGTTTTAGAAGTGGGGGAGAGGAAAACGAGAGGCGAATGGCAAATAATGTAATGCGAGGGAGAAGAGTTTATGATAGGTACTTGGTATGTCTTGACTTGGAGTAGATCTCCCCGGCAACGCGCCAAAAATCCTTCTTGCTACCTCTTGAGCATGCGTTGGTTTCCCTTGAAGAGGAAAGGGTGATGCAGCATAGTAGCGTAAGTATTTCCCTTAGTTTTTGAGAACCAAGGTATCAATCCAGTACGAGACAACGCACAAGTCACCTAGTACCTGCACAAACAATCAAGAACCTTGCAACCAACGCGATAAAGGGGTTGTCAATCCCTTCACGGCCACTCGCAAAAGTGAGATCTAATAAAGATAGTAAAGTAAATATTTTTGGTATTTTTGTGGTATTGATTGGAAAATAAAGATTGCAAAATAGTAAACGAGATGCGATGTAAATAAAAGAGATGCAATGTAATAATAAAGAGACCCGGGGGCCATAGGTTTCACTAGTGGCTTCTCTCAAGATAGCATGTATTACGGTGGGTGAACAAATTACTGCCGAGCAATTGATAGAAGAGCGCATAGTTATGAAGTTATCTAAGGCAATGATCATGAATATAGGCATCACGTCCGTGTTAAGTAGACTGAAATGATTCTGCATCTACTACTATTACTCCACACATGGACAGCTATCTAGCACGCATCTAGAGTATTAAGTTCATAAGAACAGAGTAACGCATTAGGCAAGATGACATGATGTAGAGGGATAAACTCAAGCAATATGATATAAACCCCATCTTTTTATCCTCGATGGCAACAATACAATACGTGCCTTGCTGCCCCTACTATCACTGGAAAAGGACACCGCAAGATTGAACCCAAAGCTAAGCACTTCTCCCATTGCAAGAAAGATAAATCTAGTAGGCCAAACTAAACCGATAATTCGAAGAGACTTGCAAAGATATCAAATCATGTATATAAGAATTCAGAGAAGAACCAAATAATATTCATAGATAATAAAGTTCATAAATCCACAATTCATCGGATCTCGGCAAACACACCTGTAACATCCCAAAATTCTAAATTTTGGAATGCTATATTAAATAAATAGTTTTGATTGATTGTTTGATTGTGGTGTGGTTGCTTGTGTGAAATTGGGTGAATTCTGAAACTTTTGAAAGTTAAATGAGAGGGAATGAAAGGACTTTCCCAAACTTTCATTTTGCATTTGATCTCCATGAATTCAAATTATTTTTACCAAAAAACCCTAGAGAGAAGATGACATGACTTCTTCCATTTAAATAAACGAAAAGGGTTTCGAAAAGATTTGAATTTTATATGGAAATATTTTCCAATTCAGAAACTTTAAGAAACATATGAAATATGAGTTGGAAGTTTAAAAGAATTCAGATTTAAAGTCCCTTTGAAAGTATTTTTCAATTTGGAGTTATTTGGATTTTATTCAAATTATTTTTCTCCAAAAATAAAATATATGGAAAATAGGGTAACATGATTCCCTACAGTAGAAAATTGGAGAGAAATAAATTTGAAATCATTTTGGTATTTTTAAAGTGATTTTTATTGGGTTTTATTGCAACAGTAGCACTATTTGCTTTATTGGAGTTTTTATGGATTTTATTAGACGCTAGAAAAATGTTCATGTTGTAGAAAATCTTTTTCTGAAAATTTTGATATATTATATGCCTATATAAAATTTTTCTTTATTTTGCTATTTATTTTATTCTGATGTCGGTAAAAAAGGGGGAAACAGCCAACTGGCCGGCCCAGCCAACCGGGCCAGCCAGCCGCAGCCCAGCGCCGCGCCCCGCACTGCCTACCGCTCGCTAGCCCGCTCGCAGCCCCGTTCGGACGGCTGCTTCGCCAGCCACCGACAGGTGGGGCCCACCTGTCGGGTTTGTCTTCCCCAAGCCGAGTTAGACTCCTCCTCCTGTACGCCATTGCCGGCCGATGCCGTGCTCGACCCGCACGCCTCCCTTCGCCATGCCCCTCCTCCACGTCTCCCTCCTAGATATAGCCCCGACCCCGGCCTCTTTTCCTCAACCCACGCCCCTCAAACAAAGCCAACGCAGCACACAACCCTCGCCGGAGTTGTGAGCTCCAACGAGATCCACCGCCTTGCCCCGCGCTTCACCGCCACCCACGACCGACGTCGCCCTCGCCATCAGATTCCCCTCGTCGCGCCGCACCTCCCCATCTACTCCGCCGTCGCCGCCGACCCAGGAGCAGTCGACGCCCTCGACGTCCGACCCGCGGCCGCCATCTTCTCCGGCGATGTCGACGCCCACCGCCGCTGTAAGCCCGACTCCTCCCTCGTCCGTTAGATCTAGGATCAACACATAGGATTAGATCGCTTTTTTTATTTATTCGAAACATTTTTGTTTATTTAGTGAACATTCGTTAGTTTAGGCTCTAGAGCGAACAAAATTCGTCGGTTTAGTTTCTGTAGCGAACGTTCGTTCGATAGGATTTTTCTTTTTCTTTTTAATTTCGGCCAGGGACCCATCTGTGAATATTTCATTTATAGATTAGTCCTTGATCTTCAAACCTTCGTTACTTTTCGCTCGTTTATCCAAATTCAACGAAACCAACGCCCACTTCTTTGTTCCGATCCCCTCTATCCAGTAATCTAACTTAAACATGTTTCTGAAAGTTTTAAAAATTGAATTCAAACAGATTTGTATTTGAACTTCCTTTGATCATAACGAGAATTTTATAACTTCGATTTAGTTGATTCTTTTTGCAAATCGAAGCTCTTGACCTAAACTTTCTGATAAGGCCAAATTCACTCAATTTTGGTACTGTTAGAAATTGTTTTATGTTGCAAGAGTTAATTGCTTGTTTTTGAAGTTTTCCGAGATCTTTTCTTCGATTCTTTTGCATGAGTGCTTATGTATGCAATTGCTTGCTTACGGTAGATTGAACGGAGTGTGACGAGTAGAACTATCAGGAGTTATGAGTGCGAATCATCTTCATCAACTATACAAGGCAAGTTCACACTTTGATCATATCCCTTTATTACCTAGTTTTTATGCATTAGGTTCAACCCCTCAATCATTGCATGGTTAGGATTTGATAACATGTGGGTATTGGGAAGTAGTTGATGAGGTAGCAACCTATTGTCTTGCATTCAAACCCAAGGTGTTACTATGTTATGCTTATACTGCTATGCTATGCTCGTAGAAGTGGATTGGTTTGAGAGAATTCATGAAAGATGTCAGAGTTATTATATTAACCAAGGGAAACTTAAGGTGGCTAGTTTAATACACATCTGGGTGGAATGCTTGGGCACCCTGGAGCACCCAGTGGTTTGCCGGGGCACCTGGAGAACCCAGTGCTTGCCCAAGGGAATCCCGGAGTACCCGTGTGATCACCCTATGGAATGCCACTCAGGCTCAAAGGGATCATAAGATTATTCATGCTAGAAACTTCCGTGTGTAGCCACATGCCATTATGGGCTCTGGCATAGTTTAGTAAGTTGTGGGAAACCTTTCCATGATGGTCTAGAAGATGTAGGGGATTGTATGTGTACCGGCCTATCTATCGGTTAAGGGGACCTCTTCTCAAAGACTGTGTCTCAATCATCTGTTTCTCAAACATCATGCAGTGCGAGAAATACAACGAAGGAGATCGAGTCTTGTGGGGAAAAGTGCGCAAACCTCTGCAGAGTGTACAAACTATTCATGATTAGCCGTGTCCCCGGTTATGGACATCTTGAGTATCTGGTACTTGAATTATTGGTTTGATCTCATCACTTTACTTCATTAATTTGTTGGGTTATAATTATTATTTTCGGATTTAGTTGGAGGAACCTTCTCAATAATTATTTTCAACAAACTTTGTAGTTAAATAAAATATATTACTTTGTTGTAGGGAAAAACTAGCTTTATGCAAAATTAAACCCAGAGCCTCCACCAGCGAAATATGCATGTAGTGATAGCTATTATTCATCCTTATCCTATGGTGTGAATTTGCCAGTACATTCAATGTACTGACCCTTTGTGGCTGCAACGTCTCATGTTGCAGGAATCTTACGACGAGTAAGTGATACGTTAGGGTTACGATTTCTACACTCAACTTTGCCATTGGTGTTGATGGGAATCCACAACCTTGTTGTTACTTCCGCTATTTGGATTGAGGCAATCTTTATACATGTGATTTACCTCTGTTATAAATCCTCGAGTACTGTGTGGCAGCATACGATCCAGGGATGACACTTAAGCACAGAGACTTGACCGTCTGAGGTCGAGTCGCTACAACACCGCAAAAGAGTATTACATCGAATAGATCTCCAAGAACATCGAGGAGAACTTTGTATTGAGGATCAAAGAGAGAGAAGAAGCCATCTAGCTAATAACTATGGACCAGAAGGTCTGTGGTAAACTACTCACGCTTCATCGGAGAGGCTATGGTGTTGATGTAGAAGCCCTCCGTGATCGATTCCCCTTCCGGCATATCGCCGGAAAAGGCTCCAAGATGGGATCTCACGGGTACAGAAGGTTGCCGCGGTGGAAAAGTGGTTTCGTGGCTCCCCCTGATGTTTTTAGGGTATAAGAGTATATATAGGCGGAAGAAGTACGTCGGTGGAGCTACGAGGGGCCCACCAGGGTGGGGGCGCGCCTACCCCCCTGGGCGCGCCGTCCTGCCTCGTGGCCGCCTCGTGGCATTCCAGACTTCAAACTCCAAGTCTTCTGGTTTGCTTTCGGTCCAAGGAAGATCATCGCGAAGGTTTCATTCCGTTTGGATTCCGTTTGATATTCCTTTTCTTCGAAACACTAAAATAGGCAACAAAAACTGAAACTGGCACTGGGCCTCCGGTTAATAGGTTAGTCCCAAAAATAATATAAAAGAGCATATTAAAGCCCATTAAACATCCAAAACAGATAATATATTAGCATGGAACAATAAAAAATTATAGATACGTTGGAGACGTATCATGGACACCCACAGAAGGTTCATGGACCTCTCAGTGGTGTACACCAATGACCCGGTCTGGGTGGAGCACTCCATCCAAATCATGGAGCC
Source organism: Triticum aestivum (assembly GCF_018294505.1). Taxonomy (NCBI): domain Eukaryota; kingdom Viridiplantae; phylum Streptophyta; class Magnoliopsida; order Poales; family Poaceae; genus Triticum; species Triticum aestivum. The sequence goes on from NC_057805.1 coordinate 204,402,695, forward strand.
GTTGCTTGCCGAGGAGAAGTACAAGGTGGTCGGGTTTGACCTCAAGTACACCCGCGCTCGTGTCGGGTCTCGTCCCAAGGTCGCCGTCGCCCAGATGTGCGTGCGCCGCCACGTCCTCGTCTACCACTACTGCCTGGCCACAAGGCCATGCGAGCGTTTTGCCAGGTTTGTCAACAGCCCCCACTACATGTTCGCTACGGTGGACATCACCAACGATGTAAAGGCGCTCGAGAATTCGGGCATTGCCTGCCAGAATCTTGTCGACATCCAGGGCCAATACAAGATCTAGGGTAGCAAGGAGCATGAGAAGGACTCACTGGTTCACCTCGCCGAGGCCATCAGCGACCCCTACTACAGAGACATGAAGGATTTGTGCAACATGGAAATGCGTGCCTGGCACTCGGCCTAATTGGAGAAACTCGACAAAGCTCACATTGTGTACGCGGCCAAGGAGGCGTACACAAGCTACGACATGTACAGGCGGATCGTTGACATGAGGATGTTTCTCCTTCCCCAAAATGGCCAGGGATCCTGCCGGAAGCAGAGCAATGGCAAGCGTCGTCGCAACAATAAGTAGATGATTAGATCCTCGTTTCTCCTACTTTAGTATGCATGTAATTGCTTACTTTGGTGTGTGGAAATGTTATGTGTATAGTCACTTGTGTAATTGTATGCTTAATTTGGTTATGCAATGCTGTCTTTTTAAGTATATATGTTGATGCTCTGTAGACAGAGCATAGATGCTGTCCGGACAAAGAAAATCACATCGCACACGGACTAAACAATGGAACCCGTCGGTGACGTTTTCATCAATCACTCACAATTGTATACCAGCAATCGTTTGCTCACAACACACACAGCTTGTTAGCAGTAATCGTCTGTGTTGTAATCGGTCTTCGCACACGTTTCCGATTATAGAACTGTTTGCCGTGTATCACACACATCTTGTTAAATTGAACCGTTTCTGTTCTCATGTCTCAACGCAAAGAGTTCATCCGAGTGAAACGCATGCCGTATATCACACACACCTTGATCTGGCTGACCGTTTGTTTTGTGTAACGACCAAACCTCGAAGGATTTGAGTCTCTATGCTTACCATGCTAGTCCCTGGATCAAACTCGCTAGAACACACATCATAGATGAATACCAGAATAGCAAGTGCATCATTTATTACAGCGTATGATCCAGAGTATATAAAATAAAACAATCTGCATAGCACCTGGCTACCTTTATTCAATCAAACAACGGAAAGTAGCAGAAAATAAAGATGAGTCCCATCATAGCCCACTGGCGATGCTGAGTGCAGACTCGCGACCCTAATGGTACCTTACTCTTCGTCTGAATATCCTGCAACATGAGATGTTGCAGCCATATAGGTCAATACTTTGAATGTATTGGCAAGTTACACAGGAGTAATAATACAGCAGACCTACATGTATATGCATAGTACAACAAAAGGAAGGCTTAGGGTTTATTTTGCGGAAAGCTGATTTTGTCCTCATAACTACCTAATAGTCAAAAAAATTAGTTATTTTATTACTACAATTATATACACAAGGTTGAGTTGGCAAAATCAACTCCAACCTACCCTTTGTTAAGTTTTCTCACAAATATTATTAAGTGTCACATCTGTCAAGATCATCCAACAACTGTAATAGCATAGTGGCTCAAATTTGCCCATAACCGGGGGCACGACTAATCATGATTAGTTTTTAATACTCTGTAGAGTTTTGCACACTTTACCCACTAGACTCAACCCGAAGAATGAGACGAAGTCTTTCAGAAGTAGTCACGTCCACCCACCGGCAGCCGGTACACCTAGTCATATCTACATCTGCTAGCTTACCTGGGCGAGGATCCCACAACCTACTCAACTAAGCCAGAGCCCATTTAGCTAGTGGTTGCGCATGGAAGCTACTAGTCACTAAGTCTGTCTGATCTTTTTGAGCCTAGGCGGCCGTCCACTTACATTCAGAGGGTGTAAACCATGATGTTCTTGAAACCACCCATCAATACCAGTTCCACCTAGAGGTGAGTTAAATCCTTAATTGCTAATCAATTTGTTATATATATAATCCTCACATAAGCTCGATGAATACACGAACCACCCCGTCTACAAAGCATAGCAAACTACAACTACCATGATTTGCAATGACGGGAAGATAGCTCAACAGCATAGAAAAAAATATTTATTACTCCTATACATGCATATATTCATAGTGTGATATAACTACATGCATAGAAAACAATAGGTGAAGGATGATCAACATGTAACTTGCCTTGGTTCTAGTTCAAAAAGTCACACTCCGGACAATAGCTCGCGTCGCACTCCGGACAATCTACATGATTCACACAATTCAACAAATCAATCACCAAAACTCAAATAACACCAAAATAAAACCAACAGCAAGAAATCATTTTAAAACTCCAACAACGGTAGCATAACAACATGAACAATTCATTCACAATGCACTAGAAACACAACGCAAAAGGAATCACTAAATTTCGCCAAACGGTTTGAAAAGTTATGGCCTTCGGAAGTTTCAATTTAAACTCAAACGAATTCAAATTTGAAAGGTGCAAACATGTGAAATTTTGGTATTGTGATAAAGTGCTGGTTGTTGTGAGTTCATAGGAAAAAGAATCACCTAGTTTGGGCATATATACTAAAAGATATAGCTAGTTGAATTTTGGATGAAAATATGTGAAAAACAAAAAGAAACGGAAATCTCCTGGCGCTGTAGCAACTCCTGTGCATGTCCTGTAGCGAACTGCCATGTGTCGGCCCTTGATTGGTGGGGTTTGTTGTGTGTGCGTGCTCACCGGAACAGAGGAAGACTGTTGCGGCTTCAGGCGTAGGCGGCGGCGCTTCTCTGGCGGTGCTCCGGAGAAGGTGAGGCTACGGGCGGAGGCTGCGTCGAGTGGCGGAGGAGGTGGTGGTGTTTGACGGCGGCGGGGCTCCCTCGAACGGTGATGGTGACGAAGTGAACTGCGGCTGCTCCGGCGGCATCGGGCGTGGTCGTCGGGGTCGTTCTAGTGCTCTGTAGATCACCCCAAGGTTTCAAACGAGTTCAGTGTCGAGTGTGGGTTCGATAAGAAGTAAGCAGCATGGCCGGGCGTCCTTACGGCGGCAGAAACAACCGGCGAACAGCGGCGGTGGAGCTCCGCGGTGAGATCCAAATCGACCCAACTTAACCCCCGGTTATGTCAAATTTTTATTTAGTTCTTTTATTACTACAATTATATACACAAGGTTGAGTTGGCAAAATCAACTCCAACCTACCCTTTATTAAGTTTTCCCACAAATATTATTAAGTGTCACATCTGTCAAGATCAACCAACAACTATAATGGCATAGTGGCTCAAATTTTCCCATAACCGGGGGCACGGCTAATCATGATTAGTTTTTAATACTCTGCAGAGTTTTGCAGACTTTACCTAGTAGACTCAACCCGAAGATTGAGACGAAGTCTTCCAGAAGTAGTCACCTCCACCCACCGGCAGCCGGTACACCTACTCATTTCTACATCTCCTAGCTTACCTGGGCGAGGATCCCACAACCTACTCAACTAAGCCAGAGCCCATTTAGCTAGTGGTTGCGCATGGAAGCTACTAGTCACTAAGTCTATCTAATCTTTTTGAGCCTGGGCCACTACTAGGGAAAACCTTATACACAGAACTTTAGCAGTAGCGCTTGTTAAAAAAGGGCGCTACTGCTAAATAGCAGTAGTGCGTGCAGGATAAATGCGCTGCAGACACAAACGTAGTAGTAGCGCGTCTACTTTTAAAAGCGCTACTACGAAAATTCTCACTACTAAGACGATAGGCTACATATAGTAGTAGAGGTTTTCTAGAAACAGCGCTACCACTAAGTTTATTTTAGCAGCCGTTTACTGTGAAACGCGCTGCTCCTAATGAAAAGAAAAGTAAATGAAAAACAAATAGAAAAGTAAATGAAAATGAAAGAAATAAAAAAAGGAGAAAGGAAAAAAATGTAAAGAAAAATAAATGAAAAAGGGAAAAAGGAGAAACGAATAGCAGTAGCGTCTGTTCATCAGAGGTGCTATAGATAACGTAGCAGTAGCGCTTGTTTAGACCTCCGCTGTAGAAAGAGAAAAGGAAATAAGAAAAGAAAAGGAAAATACATAGCTATAGCAGTAGCGCGTTTACTGAGAAGCGCTATAGCTAACATAGCTATAGCGCTTTTACGGAAACGCGCTACCGCTAAGTTTGACTTAACCCAAAAGCGGTTTCCCCCCGGCCACCACTTCTCCCCCAAATCCCTCGCCCCACTTCGCCGTTGTCTCCCCAATTCGCCATCGCCCTACTTCGCCGCCTTCTCCTGCCGACGTCAACGCCCCCGGAGCCACCAGAGCTGCGTGCCGTCGACGCCACCGGAGCCATGCGGCCTCATCAACGCCACCGGAGCCGCCCTCGGTGCCAGCGGAGCCACCCTCGACGCCCTGCCTCCCTCGCCACAACTGCCTCCCTCGCAGTCACCGGAGACGCCCCTGCCTCCCTCGCCATCACTGCCTCCCTCGCCACGACCGGAGCCATCCTCTGTAAGTTCCCACCCCTCCTCTCTCTCTCATGGATAGAACAAACATTGGACAGAGAACTAGCTAGCTAGGTTAACTATTTTAATTAGGTTAATTATCTAGGTTAGTGCAAAAATTTAGTTAGGGCTTTGACAGAGAACTAGTTAGGTTAACTAGTTTAATTTGGTTAATTATCTAGGTTAGTGCAAAAATTTAGTTACGGCTTTGGCAGATAATTAGCTAGGTTAACTACTTTAATTAGGTTAATTATCTAGGTAAACTAGGCTAACTAGCTAGGTTAATTATCTAGGTAAACTAGGCTAACTAGCTAGGTTAACTAACTAGGTTAAATAGCTAGGTTAATTAGGTTCGTTAGGTTAACAAGCTAGGTTAACTAACTAGGTTAAATAGCTAGGTTCGTTAGGTTCATAGGTTAACAAGCTAGGTTAACTAGGTTCGCTAGGTTAGAGGAAAAATTTGTTTTAGAGCATTAGGTGAGAAGGGTTAGAGAAATGGAGTTCCTTTGCAATTTAATTGGGTTCTGTCCTAGGCAGAGAAGCGTTACAGAAAATAATGTTGATCTTTCCTAGACTTTTATTGTTGATTTTATCTTTTCATTGAAGTGGTCATGTTATATCTTTTCAGTGAAGTGGTTCGATTGTGCCCATGTGGCATTTTGTTGTTTCTAGGGAATGAAGCGCGGGTGGCCTATGTTTTGCCGGAATGTTGATTCATTTCCGTTCCGGCTAATTTCAGGTGCTCGATTTGTCCACTTTTTAGCAAAGTTCATGCCGAAATTTTTTGTGAATTTCGGCATGACTTGTGCTACAAACTAGGAAATATCGAGTGCCCGCGATTTGCCGCACCGGGAAGGAGTCAACGTTCCTGCAAAGCATAGGCCTTTTTATGTCATTATTCATTTTATTAGGTCTAGAATTAATTGACTAGATTTAATCATAGGAAACATGGCTAGCAACGATGAAGGACAGGGTTCTGGTGACTGCGACAACGTCTACCTGGCGGCAGAAGAATTTTTGAGGGAAGCCGACGGTCAAGAGTTGATGTTGCTGGGTCCACCTGTCACATCGGAGATTGAGACCAACATCGAGACCGGCGTTGAGACTGAGACCGGCATCGAGACCGGCGCTCAAACTGAGACCGGCGCCGAGACTAGCGGAGCCGGTATAGAACCGAAAGCAAAGAGGCAACAACTTCCTAACAAGCTCAGGACTACTAGACTGGTGGTCACGGAGGTGGACGACGGCAATTTTGAGCCAACCGCGCCCGAGGAAGCGCGCGCGTGCTACGGGAATCAAATAGGCTGCATCATACGGACAACCGCCACCATCAACGATGAGAAACTACAGAAGATAGATAATATGAGACCCTCCGTCCTAAAGAAGCTGCACCAGATATTCTTGTTCCCGGGCCGGAATGAAAAGGATTATGAAGATCCAGATAAGGACCCGGTAATGAAGAAGATAAAAAACACGCCATGACCAAGTTTAGCGACGCGTTGGCCGCCTGGAAATCAAGGGTGAAATATGGGATCGTCAACAAAAAAGAACCCTACTCCGAGATTGTAAAGGATAATCCGACAATCACGGCAGAGCACTTTGAAATATTCAAGGCGGCTTGAGAGGTCAAAGCTGCCAAAAAAAGCCGAAGTACATGAAGGGGCTTCAACAGAGGAACATTGGGTGCCACCACCTCGGAAGCCGTGGTTACGGCGGGAAGAGGTCCATATGGGCCAAGGAGGACGCGGAAGCCGCGAGTCTGGGCATCCCAGACCCCATGGCGGAGTTCACCGTCCCGCAGGAGTGTGACGTCCTCAGGGCCCGACACCGTTGGGACCCAGTGAAGAAGGTTTTCGAGACGAACGCGTTCACGACGGAGTTCATGAGACTGTTGGTAATTTTAGTTTCTGATCAATTCGACTACACGTTAGTCATATTTGTAAACGATCCTTTTGCCTTTTGCAGAGAGAGCAGCACAGGATTGCGTCCGAAAGCGACTCGCCGTCTGAGGCGTTGGCGAGGCCCAAGTGGGACACTCCATTCAACCGGGTGTTGAACATATTGAAACGACTCCCGGTGGAGACTCGACCGTCGTATGGACGCGTGCACGGTGTTGGAGACGGTGCCACGTGGAAGAAGTACTACCGTGAGACCACGGAGGAGAGAAAGGAAAGACGGAGGTTAACTGAAGAAAACATCGACAAGAAGGTTGAGATTGCGGTTGAGAAGAAATCATCTGAGACAGTCGCAACAGCGGTAGCTGCCACAAAACAGGTGCTTGTAGATATGTCTACATCCTTGGTTCCGGCCGTTTTCAATTGGAGCAGGCAAAATCCAGAAAAAAATGCAGCGGACTTTCCCCTTGCTGACTTCTTGGGGAGCAGCTCGACTAGCGTTGCACCAACACCTGCAGCTACACCTGCTCCCGCAGCGGCTCCCGCACCTGCTCCGGCATCGGCTCCGGCACCGGACGTGCTCGGCGGTGCTTCGTCTTTGGCTGAGCTCGACGCCCTCACGGTATCTGTCACACCGGACCCCTTTAATAAATGTATAATCTCATGTTTTCGTTGCCTTTCGGATGTCTCATGTCACAGAATTTTCTTTGCAGGCCGACGAAACCCCGTGCACCATATTGTACACCATCGGCGACGAGAAGGTGGACGTGGGGAAGGCGACGATAATGGAGCCGAAGGAACCATTGTTCCACAGCCGGCCGATCCCCCCGGATGTCTTCAAGGTTTCCGTGGCCAGTGTCAAACCAGGCCACGAGAATTTGGCTCCTCTGGTACTAGTGGGGGATGACGACGAGACCCCGCGGCGGCTTTGTGATTGTTACAATGGGTGGGTCCTGTTGTGGCCAAAGAGTCTGCTTCGTCTGGAGGCGGCCGGGAGCACACCCACAAGCACGTAGTTAGGTATGAATATCAACACCTCACCTGCCCAATTAGCGTCGGCTGTCGTGCTGGGTGATAGCGGAGGGGGTGAGGAAAAGGCTCCATTAGTCGCTGGTGACATCGCCATAGATGAGGATGAGGATGACGATGGCACTCAACAGTATGTCAATACTGGCGCCTACTTAGGGTTTGAGCGTCATGAGTCGGTGCTTGAATTGCCGTCTCCAGAGGCTGAACGTATTATGGACGACCTTCCGGTAGTAAAGAAGTCTAGGAAGAGACCGAGGAAAGGCAAAAAAGCTGATTCTATGATCCAGCCGCCTCAGCAGCCTCGGGTTCAAGACCATATAGATATGCCCGGTGCGGAAAAATGGCATATCCCCGGCCAACCAATCCTACCTGAAGCAGCGCTAGGGGCCAGATTCGGCGATCTAAGGAGACTTCATGACGATGTGCTGCGGATAGAGCAAGGCCTCATCGCCTCAAAAGATCCAGGATACCCACTCTACGTGGTTAACGTTCCGCGGCAATTGTCGTACGTTGACACATTCCCCACGGAGAAGTTCTTCCTTTGATTCGATGACATATTCGACATGTTTCACGTGAAGAAGCTGGATTTTACGTTTTTCCGCCTTTATGCCTTGCACATGAACTACATCATCGGGGTTGAGCAGATACCTCATATCTGTGTCGCTGACCCGTACTTCATGCATGAGGGCTTCTTGGGAGTCTTCGCAAAGCACCGTGAATACGCGAGGGAATACATCGTCAATTTCATGCTCGCCAGTGAGGACAAGGAGGCAATTCTCGTGCCTTATCATCCCTTGTAAGGCATCCGTGCGGATATCCTTCCTTCGATTTCAATCATTCATTTGCACGGTGGAGGCTAATTAATTTGAGGTGTACTTATTTTGCGTAGCGGCGGGCGCGCCGTCCTCATCATCCTATACCCCCGATACTCCCACGCTCTTTACTTGGACTCGTTGAAGAACGTTAACAAAAAGGATTACACCCACATCAAGTATGTTCTCGACAGTGCTATGTTTTACTACGAGGCACGGGGTGGAGAGTTCAAGGACAAGAAGAGAAGGGACGGCACGCCCGCCTTCGGCCATAAGACCGACTTCTGCTGCATCCCGCAACCGAGTGATTCTCTTAATGATGGATTCTATGTCCTACACCACATGCTGGAGTACAGACGGGATCACCAGAACCTTCGCATGTCAGCTACATCCGGTGATGCCCATATTCTGCAATGGGCAAAGAACATAGGAGATATCGAGGATCATCGACTTCGAGCTGAGTTCTATCACATCCAGCGCGAACTTGCCCAAATCATCATGAAGGAGGTCGTCGAAAAATAGGGATGTTCTATGAAGAAGGACAAATGTCGTGGGAAGACGTCCGAACACGGGTAGCCACTCAGCGTCGCGACCTGAAGCCTTTCACTAGGCTCGGGGACTATCTCCCGGACTTGGATGGATGGCACTACATGTTGGAGTGATTGTTGATATACTTTCTGTATGACGAAACTTTGAGTTATGCATGACGAAACTTCATTTGTGATGTAATTAAACCGTCCTCCTCGACTAGCGACAATCACTCTAGTTAGGGCATTTTGGGTACGATCAACTTTGTTATTTATGCTTATGATATGTTGCTTCTATTTTTGCCAAGTCTGTCTCTTTCTGTTGCTCAACTTTATATGTTGCATATCATCGACTGATGTGACGGTGCAGGTGCATAGATCATCGATGGCGAAGAAGTGCTACGCCAGGAGTATATATACGATGAGTGACCGGAGTGCCAGGCCCAGGTGTACCGGTTTCCGTTTTTTGAGCGACATGCAGTAGTTAGTTTAGGTTCACGCTAATGCGAGAGAGGGATACGAACTCATGTACTGCATAGTTCCGCTCTCAGTCAAAGTGATAGCTCTTCTCGCGTATATCATTGTTAAGATGGATGACGATGTAGTTGCAAGTAATCGAGACTTGTATCGCTATTTTCGAGATGATGAAGAGAGACCACTTTGTGTGTGGATGATGATTATGATGATGACATGATTTGATGAGACTATTTGTATGTATATGCTATGATTACATTTGTATGTGTATGATATGCTAAAGATTATTGTATAAAGCCTATTCAAATACAAAACAAATATGCAGAAAAAAATAGAAACTAATAAAACTAGCAGTAGCGAGGGGAACAAAGTTAGCAGTAGTGCTGCCTTACCAGTAGCGCTTCCTGCAAAAAAGCGCTGCAGATATTAGCAGCAGCGCTCTGCACTAAAGCGCACTACTGCTAGCCATGTATAGCAGTAGCGTGGGACGACAGGCACTACTGCTACACGTTAGCTATAGCGCCTTATCAGTAGCGCGTCGTCCCGCGCTACTGATAGGCAAAATACCCGCGCTACAGCTAGGGTTTTCCCTAGTAGTGGGCGGCCATCCACTAACATTCAGAGGGTATAAACCATGAAGTTCTTGGAACCACCCATCAATACCAGTTCCGCCCAGAGGTGAGTTAAATCCTTAATTACTACTCAATTTGTTATATATATAATCCTCACATAAGCTCAACGAATACATGAACCACCCCCGTCTACAAAGCATAGCAAACTACAACTACCACGATTTGCAATGACGGGAAGATAGCTCAACAGCATAGCCAAAATATTTATTACTCCTATACATGCATATATTCATAGTGTGATATAACTACATGCATAGAAAACAATAGGTAAAGGATGATCAACATGTAACTTGCCTTGGTTCTGGTTCAAAAAGTCACACTCCTGACAATAGCTCGCGTCGCACTCTGGACAATCTACACGATTCACACAATTCAACAAATCAATCACCGAAACTCAAATAACACCAAAATAAAACCAACAGAAAGAAATCATTTTAAAACTCCAACAACAGTAGCATAACAGCATGAACAAATCATCTACAATGCACTAGAAACACAACACAAAAGGAATCACTAAATTTCGTCAAATGGTTTGAAAGTTATGGCCTCCAGAAGTTTTAATTCAAACTCGAACAAATTCAAATTTGAAAGGTGCAAACATGTGAAATTTTGTTACTGTGATAAAGTGCTGGTTGTTGTGAGTTCACAGGAAAAAGAATCACCTAGTTTGGACATATATACTCAAAGATAAAGCTAGTTGAATTTTGGATAAAAATCTGTTAACAACAAAAAAGAAACGGAAATCTCCTGGCACTGTAGCCACTCCTGTGCGTGTCCTGTAGCGAAATGCCTCATGTCAGCTTGTGATTGGTGTGTTTTGCTGTGTGTGCGTGCTCAACGGAGCAGAGGAAGACGGCGGCGGCTTCGGGCGTAGGCGGCGGCGCTTCTCCGGCGGTGCTCCGGAGAAGGTGAGGCTACGACGTAGGCGGCGTTGAGTGGCGGAGGTGGTGGTGGTGTTTGACGGCGGTGGGGCTCCCTCGAACGGTGGTGGTTACGAAGTGAACTGCGGCTGCTCCGGCGGCGTCGGGCGTGGTCATCGGTTTCGCTCTGGTGCTCTGTAGATCAGCCCAAGGTTTCAAATGAGTTCAGCGTCGACTGTGGGTTCGAGAAGAAGTAAGCGGCATGACCGGGCGTCCTTACGGCGATGGAAACGACCGGCGAACGGTGGCGGTGGCGGAGCTCCGCGGTGAGATCCAACTCGAGCCAACTGAAGCGTGCGGCAACAGGAGAGACCGGGAAGGGGGTGCGGGGTTTCCTCGAGGGATTTTGCCCGCGTACGGGGTCTCGGGCATGCACAGGGAGGCCCGGGCGCTCGAGCTCGATCTGGCTCGGCGTCGGATGCGTGATGTGCGGCGGTGTCCCGCTCGGGGTGGAAGAAGTGGTGCGGGGTCGACCCGTCAGCGAGAGAGGGGGCAGAGGGTCGGTGCGGGTCGGGCGAGGGGTGTGGCGGCGCGTACCGCTTCGCGAGGAAGGTGGGCCGCAGCGGTGTGGTGCGGCGCTGCTGGGCCGGCTCGCTTCTTTTTTTTAACAGAAGTAGCAGCAATAAAAACTAAAATAAAAATAGCAACATAAAAACTAAATAAAAATGCATAGACACATAGTAAAAAATATATACTACTAATATAAACTACAGGAACACTAGTTCCTCACCTAATGCAATTTTTGGAAATTCATTTTTATGCAATAGGCCACACAAACCACAATAAAACACTCAAATAAAATATTTTGAAGATTAAGAAAAATACCAGAACATATCAAATGAACTGGAAAATAATATTCTTGACATTATGAATATTTTTAAACAGGGGTGAAGTAATGTTATCTCCACTCCAATCAATTGCCTTTAGTTGCATAATGAAAAGAATATTGCAAAAAAATAATGCATGGAAAATATGATATGCATATGTATGATCTAATAACATCCTAATTTAGGGAAATTGGGATGTTACATTTTGTGTTGCCTAATCACAAATAGTTCATCCGAGTGAACCGTATGCTATATATCACACACACCTTCATCTGGCTGCCTGTTTCTTTTGTTTCTCCTCATCGCAAATAGTAAATTGAGCTGAATCGTAAGCCCTGCATCGCACACGCAACTAAAATCTGAACCGTGTTTGATGCATCCTCCATTGCAAACTCTTTGCACCTTTTGTGACGGGTTTTTTACACCATCGTTTGTGATTATGGCATCGGACACAGTTTCGTCGAAGGGTCTCTGATCGTAGTGTTGCGTTAGCAACATCTGCAGTAGTGTATAATTTTTTGATTGCATAAATGGAGTGAGGATGAACCGTTATGTACTTTATGATCCAAGAATAATGCATCTACTGGTGAAAACATAAGGGTGGTAGCAGGATGGGTGATAGATGATTCAAAGCATGAATTTTTGGGTTTCGATGCAACGAAGAGCGTCCACCTTGTGTCGTGACTGAACCTGTAGCCTTTCTAGTTGGTAATGCAAGGATGGTGCATTGTTCTATATGTTATTGTCCATATATCAGTCCGTAGGTGAGCTCACGGAAGGGTGGTAGAGGGTGGCAGAGTATACTTCAAACATAAAATCATCCGAAACCCAATTTTACAAGACGAGCTAGCCTCTGAAATGTTGTCGAAGCCGGCAAGTGGGTTATGGGCGCATACAACCTTCGGTTGTGATCGTATTGGCTGGTCATGGAGCTCCAATGGAGTTTTTGTGGCAAAATTGTGGTCGTTTTATGGATACAACATCGGGGGACAGACCATGAATACAACTTTCAAGGTAACTTGATCGCACCGACGAGCCATCTTGCACCATTCGGAATGACCTATCATTTTTCGAGCGCATAAACGGAGTGAGGATGAATTTTTATGTACTTTATGATCCAAGAATAATGCATCCGCTGGTGAAAACGCGAGGGTGGTAGCGGGATGGGTGGTAGACCATGTAAAGCATGAATTCTTGGGTTTCAATGCAACGAAGAGACTCCTTGTTGTGTCGTGACTGAACCTATAGTCTTTCTAGTTTGTAATGGAAGGATGGTGCATTGTTCTTTATAATATTTTCCATATATCAGTCTGTAGGTGAGTTCATGGAAGGGTGGTAGAGGGTGGCAGAGTATACTTCAAACATAAAATCATTCGGAACTCAATTTTACAAGCCGAATCTTGCCTTCGAAATATTGTCGAAGCCGGCGAGTGGGTTATGGGAGCATACAACTTTTGGTTGTGATTGTTTTGGCGGGTCATGGAGCTCCAATGGAATTTTTATGACAAAATTGTGGCCGTTTTATGGATACAACATCGCGGGACAGACCGGGAATACAAATTTCATGGTAAGTTTATCGCACCGACGAGCAATAATGCACCATTCGGAATGACCTATAATTTTTGGGATAATTAGATTTATGCCCCTAGTTGTGTCCCACTCGTCTATTTTACCCCTAATTTCCAAAAGTCACCGGTTCCGTCCAAGTCACTTTGATCCTCTTATGCTTTTGCCCTTTGACCATTTGACCGTTGGTTTGAAAACTTCATAATTAATTCATACAAAATAAAAAATGCAAATAAGATACCAAAATGTTCAGAAAAACATCACCTATATGTCAGTGTCATTTGCATTCATGAAAAAAGTGCTAGAAAGTGCACATCCGAGTTTTAACTTTTGGTACCACCATGAATAGTAAACTCTAAAAAAATTCAAAAAAATTAAAAAATATATGGTGGCAAAGAACGACAAGTGTTGTAAGTGCTTGCCAAGTTTCATTAGGGAACGACATTCGTGGAAGTCGTGGCAAAAAAATAATCTATTTTAGAGTGCTGATTTTTTTTTTGCCGCGGCACCCACGAATGTTATTCCCTAATGAAACTTGGCAGGCACTTAAAACATTTGTCATTCTTTGCCACCAAATTATTTTTGAATTTTTTTGAACGTTTTTAGATTTTTACTATTCATGGTGGTAGCATAAGAGCTAAAACTCGGATGGGCACTTTCCAACACTTTTTTCATGAATGCAAATGACACTAACATATAGGTGATGTTTTTCTGAACATTTTGGTATCTTATTTGCATTTTTCTGATTTAGTATGAATTAGTTATGAAGTTTTCAAACTAACGGTCAAACGGTCAAAGGGCAAAAGCATAAGAGGAGCAAAGTGATTTGGACAGAACCGGTGACTTTTCGGAATTAGGGGTAAAACAGACGAGTGGGACACAACTAGGGGCATTAATCTAATTATCCCATAATTTTTCGAGTGCATAAACGGAGTGAGGATGAACTATTATGTACTTTATGATCCAATAATAATGCATCCGCTGGTGAAAACGTGAGGGTGGCAGCGGGATGGGTGATAGACCATGTAAATCATGAACTCTTGGGTTTCGATGCAACGAAGAGCCTCCTCCCTGTGTCGTGACTGAACCTGTAGTCTATCTAGTTTGTAATGGAAGGTTGGTGCATTGTAATATATGTTATTGTCGATATATCAGTTTGTAGGTGAGCTCACGGAAGGGTGGCAGTGTATACTTCAAATATAAAATCATTCGGAACTCAATTTTACAAGCCGGATCTTGCCTTCGAAATGTTGTCGAAGCCGACGAGTGTGTTATGGGTGCATACAACGTTTGCTTGTGATCGTTTTGGCGGGTCATGGAGCTCCAATGGAGTATTTATAGAAGAATTGTCGTAGTTTTATGGATAGAACATCGCAGGATAGACCATGAATTGTTATGATCCAGGAATAATGCATCCGCTGGTCAAAACATGAGGGTGGTAGCGGGATGGGTGATAGACCATGTCAATCATGAATTCTTGGGTTTCAATGCAACGAAGAGCCTCCTCCTTGTGTCCTGACTGAACCTGTAGTGTTTCTAGTTTGTAATGGAAGGATGGTGCACTGTTCTATATGTTATTGTCCATATATCAGTACGTAGGTGAGCTCATGGAAGGGTGCTAGAGGGTGGCAGAGTATACTTCAAACATAAAATCATCCGGAACTCAATTTTACAAGATGGATCTTCCCTCCGAAATGTTGTCGAAGCCAGCGAGTGCGTTATGGGCACATAAATTTTTGGTTGTGATCGTTTTGGCGGATCATGGAGCTACATTGGAGTTTTTATGGCAAAATTTTGGCCATTTTATGGATACAACATCGCGGGACAGACCGTGAATACAACTTTCAAGGTAAGTTGATCGCACCGACGAGCCATCTTGCACCATTTGGAATGACATATAATTTTTCGGGCGCATAAACGGAGTGCGGATGAATTGTTATGTACTTTATGATCCAAGAATAATGCATCCGCTAGTGAAAACATGAATTCTTGGGTTTCGGTGCAATGAAGAGACTCCTCCTTGTGTCGTGACTGAACATATCGTCTTCCTAGTTTGTAATGGAAGGATGGTGCATTGTACTGTATGTTATTGTCCATATATAAGTCCGTAGGTGAGCTCATAGAAGGGTGCTAGAGGGGGGCAGAGTATACCTCAAACGTAAAATCATCTGGAACTCAATGTTACAAGCCGGATCTTGCCTCCGAAATGTTGTCAAAGCCGGCGAGTGGGTTATGGGCACATACAACTTTTGGTTGTGATTGATTTGGCGGGTCATGGAGCTCCAATGGAGTTTGTGTGGCAAAATTTTGGCCGTTTCATGGTAAGTTGATCGCACCGACGAGCCATCTTGCACCCTTGGGAATGACCTATAATTTTTTGAGTGCATCAACGGAGTGAGGATGAACTGTTATGTACTTTATGATCCAATAATAATGCATCCGCTGGTGAATACGTGAGGGTGGCACTGGGATGGGTGATAGACCATGTAAAGCATGAATTCTTGGGTTTTGATGCAATGAAGAGCCTCCTCCGTGTGTCGTGACTGAACCTGTAGTCTATCTAGTTTGTAATGGAAGGATGGGGCATTGTTCTATATGTTATTGTCCATATATCATTCCGTAGGTGAGCCCACGGGAGGTTCGTAGAGGGTTGCAGAGTATACTTCAAACATAAAATCATTCGGAACTCAATTTTACAGGCAGAATCTTGCCTCCGAAATATTGTCGAAGTCGGCGAGTGGGTTATGGGCACATACAACTTTTGGTTGTGATTGATCTGGCGGGTCAGGGAGCTCCACGGAGTTTTTATTGCAAACTTTTGGCCGTTTTATGGCTACAACATCATGGGACAGACCGCGAATACAACTTTCATGGTAAGTTGATCGCACCGACGAGCCATCTTGCACCATTCAGAATGACCTATAATTTTTGAGGGCACAAACAGAGCGAGGATGAAATGTTATGTACTTTATGATCCAATAATAATGTATCTGCTGGTGAAAACGTGTGGGTGGCAGTGGGATGGGTGATAGACCATGTAAAGCAAGAATTCTTGGGTTTCGATGCAACGAAGAGCCTCCTCCTTGTGTCGTGACTGAACCTATAGTCTATCTAGTTTGTAATGTAAGGATGGTGCATTGTTTTATATGTTATTGTCCATATATCAGTCTGTAGGTGAGCTTGCGGAAGGGTGGCAGAATATACTTCAAACATGAAATCATCCGGACCTCAATTTTACAAGCTGGATCTTGCCTCCGAAATGCTGTCGAAGCCCGCGAGTGGGTTATGGGCGCAAACAACTTTTGGTTCTGATCGTTTTGGCGGGTCACGGTGCTCCAGTGGAATTTTTATGGCAAAATTGTGGCCGTTTCATGGATACAACATCGCGTGACAGACCATGAATACAACATTCAAGGTAAGTTGATCGCACCGACGAGCCATCTTGCACCATTCGGAATGACTTATAATTTTTACAGTGCATAAACAAAGTGAGGATGAACTGTTATGTACTTTATGATCCAATAATAATGCACCCGCTGGTGAAAACGTGAGGGTGGCAGCGGGATGGGTGATAGACCATGTAAAGCATGAATTCTTGGGTTTCAATGCAACGAAGAGCCTCCTCCTTGTGTCGTGACTGAACCTGTAGTCTATCTAGTTTGTAATGGACGGATGGTGCATTGTTCTATATGTTATTGTCCATATATCAGTTCGTAGGTGAGCTCACGGAAAGGTGACAGAGTATACTTCAAACATATAATCATTTGGAACTCAATTTTACAAGCTGGATCTTGCCTCCGAATTGTTGTCGAAGCCGGCGAGTGTGTTATGGGTGCATACAACTTTTTCTTGTGATCGTTTTGGCGGGTCATGGAGCTCCAATGGAGTTTTTATGGAAAAATTGTGGTCGTTTATGGATACAACATCGCGGGACAGACCGTGAATAGAACTTTCAAGGTAAGGTGATCGCACCGACGAGCATTATTGCACAATTCGGAATGATCTATAATTTTTTGACTGCATAAACGGTGTGAGGATGAACTGTTATGTGCTTTATGATCCAAGAATAATGCATCTGCTGGTGAAAACATGAGGGTGGTAGCGGGATGGCTGATAGACCATGTCAATCATGAATTCTTGGGTTTCAATGGAACGAAGAGCCTCCTCCTTGTGTCGTGACTGAACATGTAGTCTTTCTAGTTTGTAATGGAAGTATGGTGCATTGTTCTGTATGTTATTGTCCATATATCAGTCTGTAGGTGAGCTCACGGAAGGGTGGTAGTGGGTGGCAGAGTATACTTCAAAATAAAAATCATTCGGAACTCAATTTTACAAGCCGGATCTTGCCTCCGAAATGTTTTCGAAGCCGGTGAGTGGGTTATGGGCACATACAAGTTTTGGATGTGATGGATTTGGTGGGTCATGGAGCTCCAATGGAGTTTTCGTGGCAAAATTTTGGCTGTTTTATGGCTACAACATCGCGGGACAGACCGTGAATACAACTTTCATGGAAAGTTGATCGCACCGACGAGCCAACTTGCACCCTTGGGAATGACCGATATTTTTTCGAGTGCTTACGGAGTGAGGATGAACTGGTATGTACCAATAATAATGCATCCGCTGATGAAAACGTGAGGGTGGCACCGGGATGGGTGATAGACCATGTAAAGCATGAATTCTTGGGTTTTGATGCAACGAAGAGCCCCCTCCGTGTGTCGTGACTGAACTTGTAGTCTATCTAGTTTGTAATGGAAGGATGGTGCATTGTTCTATATGTTATTTGCTACCTCTTGAGCAATGCGTTGGTTTCACTAGTGGCTTCTCTCAAGATAGCATAAGTATTACGGTGGGTAGACGAATTATTGTCGAGCAATTGATAGAATTGAGCATAGTTATGAGATTATCTAGGTATGATCATGTATATGGGCATCACGTCCGTGACAAGTAGGCCGACTCCTGCCTGCATCTACTACTATTACTCCACACATCGACCGCTATCCAGCATGCATCTAGAGTATTAAGTTCATAAGAACAGAGTAACGCTTTAAGCAAAATGACATGATGTAGAGGGATAAACTCATGCAATATGATATAAACCCCATCTATTTATCCTCGATGGCAACAATACAATACGTGTCGATTCCCCTACTGTCACTGGGATCGAGCACCGCAAGATTCAACCCAAAGCTAAGCACTTCTCCCATTGCAAGAAAGATCAATCTAGTAGGCCAAACCAAACTGATAATTCGAAGAGACTTGCAAAGATAACCAATCATACATAAAAGAATTCAGAGGAGATTCAAATATTGTTCATAGATAATCTTGATCCTAAACCCACAATTCATCGGATCTCGACAAACATACCGCAAAAAGAAGAGTTACAACAAATAGATCTCCAAGAGAATCGAGGAGAACGTTGTATTGAGATCCAAAGAGAGAGAAGAAGCCATCTAGCTAATAACTATGGAACCGAAGGTCTGAAGTAAACTACTCACACATCATCGGAGAGGCTAAGGTGTTGATGTAGAAACCCTCCGTGATCAATGCCCCCTCCGGCGGAGCGCCGGAAAAGGCCCCAAGTTGGGATCTCACGGGTACAGAAGGTTGCGGCGGTGGACATAGGGTTTTGGCTCCGTATATGATGTTTCCAGGGTATATGAGTATACATAGGCGAAGGAGGTCGGCCAGGGGAGCTACGATGGGCCCACGAGGGTGGAGGGCGCGCCTAGAGGGGGGGGTAGGCACGCCCCTGCCTCGTGGCTTCCTCGTCGGTTGCTTGACGTCCACTCCAAGTCCTCTGGATCACGTTTGTTCCGAAAATCACGTTCCCGAAGGTTTCATTCCGTTTGGACTCCGTTTGATATTCCATTCCTTCGAAACACTGAAATAGGCAAAAAAAACAGCAATTCGGGCTGGGCCTCCGGTTAATAGGTTAGTCCCAAAAATAATATAAAAGTGTATAATAAAGCCCATTAAACATCCAAAACAGAATATAATATAGCATGCAACAATCAAGAATTATAGATAGTTGGAGACGTATCAAGCATTCCCAAGCTTAATTCCTGCTCGTCCTCGAGTAGGTAAATGATAAAAACAGAATTTTTGATGTGGAATGCTACTTGGCATAATTTTCAATGTAATTCTCTTATTTGTGGAATGAATATTCAGATCCGAAAGATTCAGGACAAAAGTTTAATATTGACATAAAAGTAATAATACTTCAAGCATACTAATAAAGCAATCATGTCTACTCAAAATAACATGGCCAAAGAAAGTTATCCCTACAAAATCATACAGTATGGCTATGCTCTATCTTCACCACACAAAATATTTAAATCATGCACAACCCCGATGACAAGCCAAGCAATTGTTTCATACTTTTGGTGTTCTCAAACTTTTCAATCTTCACGCAATACATGAGCGTGAGCCATGGATATAGCACTATAGCTGGAATAGAATGGTGGTTGTGGAGAAGACAAAAAGGAGAACATAGTCTCACATCAACTAGGCGTATCAACGGGCTATGGAGATGCCCATTAATAGATATTAATGTGAGTGAGTAGGGATTGCCATGCAACGGATGCACTAGAGCTATAAGTGTATGAAAGCTCAATAATGAAAACTAAGTGGGTGTCCATCCAACTTGCTTGCTCACGAAGACCTAGGGCAATTCGTGGAAGCCCATCATTGGAATATACAAGCCAAGTTCTATAATGAAAAATTCCCACTAGTATATGAAAGTGACAAATCAAGAGACTCTCTATCATAAAGATCATGGTGCTACTTTGAAGCACAAGTGTGCAAAAAGGATAGTAGCGTTGTCCCTTCTCTCTTTTCTCTCATTTTTTAGTTGGGCTTTTTCTCTTTTATTTATGGCCTCTTTTTTTCTTTTTTTATTTAGTCCAGCGTCTCATCCCGACTTATGGGGGAATCATAGTCTCCATCATCCTTTCCTCACTTGGGACAATGCTCTAATAATGACGATCATCACACTTTTATTTACTTACAACTCAAGTATTACAACTCAATACTTAGAACAAAAATATGACTCTATATGAATGCCTCCGGCGGTGTACCGGGATATGCAATGAATCAAGAGTGACATGTATGAAAATTATGAACGGTGGCTTTTCCACAAATACAATGTCAACTACATGATCATGCAAAGCAATATGACAATGATGGAGCGTGTCATAGTAAATGGAACGGTGGTAAGTTGCATGGAAATATATCTCGGAATGGCTATGGAAATGCCATGATAGGTAGGTATGGTGGCTGTTTTGAGGAAGGTATATGGTGGGTGTATGATACCGGCGAAAAGTGCGCGGTAGTAGGGAGGCTGGCAATGGTGGAAGGGTGAGAGTGCGTATAATCCATGGACTCAACATTAGTCATAAAGAACTCATATACTTGTTGCAAAAATATATTAGTTATCAAAACAAAGTATTACGCGCATGCTCCTAGGGGAATAGATTGGTAGGAAAACACCATCGCTCGTCCCCGACCGCCACTCATAAGGAAGACAATCAATAAATAAATCATGCTCCGACTTCATTACATAACGGTTCACCATACGTGCATGCTACGGGAATCACAAACTTTAACACAATTATTTCTCAAATTCATTAGCACTCAACTAGCATGACTCTAATATCACCATCTTCATATCTCAAAACAATTATCAAGCATCAAACTTCTCTTAGTATTCAACGCACTTATAAGAAAGTTTGTACTAATCTTGGACGCCTATCATATTAGGACTAATTTCACAATTAAAGCAAATTACCATGCTGTTTTGTGGGACTCTCAAAATAATATAAGTGAAGCATGAGAGAACAATAGTTTCTATAAAACAAACCATCGCCGTGCTCTAAAAAATATAAGTGAAGTACTAGAGCAAAAACTATATAGCTCAAAAGATATAAGTGAAGCACATAGAGTATTCTAATAAATTCCAAATCATGTGTGTCTCTATCAAAATGTGTGTACAGCAAGGATGATTGTGGTAAACTAAAAAGAAAAGACTCAAATCATACAAGACGCTCCAAGCAAAACACATATCATGTGGTGAATAAAAATATAGCTCCAAGTAAAGTTACCGATGGACGAAGACGAAAGAGGGGATGCCTTCCGGGGCATCCCCAAGCTTTGGCTTTTTGTTGTCCTTAGATTTACCTTGGGGTGCCTTGGGCATCCCCAAGCTTAGGCTCTTGCCACTCCTTGTTCCATAATCCATCAAATCCTTACCCAAAACTTGAAAACTTCACAACACAAAACTTAACAGAAAATCTCGTGAGCTCCGTTAGCGAAAGAAAACAAAACACCACTTCAAGGTACTGTATTGAACTCATTCTTTATTTATATTGGTGTTAAACCTACTGTATTCCAACTTCTCTATGGTTTATAAACTATTTTACTAACCATAGATTCATTAAAATAAGCAAACAACACACGAAAAACAGAATCTGCCAAAAACAGAATAGTCTGTAGTAATCTGTAACTAACGCAAACTTCTGGAACTCCAAAACATCTACCAAAATAGGACGACCTAGAAAATTTGTTTATTGATATACTGCAATTGGAATCAGTATTTTATCACGTTCTGGTGATTTTTAACAATTGTTTTTGTGAACAGAAAGTTTCTGGAATTTTCAGCAAGATCAAATAACTATCATCCAAGAAGATCATATAGGTTTTACTTGGCACAAACACTAATTAAAACATAAAAACACATCTAACTAGAAGCTGGATCAAAGATTTATTCCTAAACAGAAGTAAAAATAAAAAAACTAAAATAAAATTGGGTTGCCTCCCAACAAGCGCTATCGTTTAACGCCCTTAGCTAGGCATAAAAACAAGGATAGATCTAGGTATTGCCATAATAACGGTAAGGCAAATCATGAAAACTTCTCTCATATTCCCTACGTTCAGCAGCAAGTTTTCTTTGAGGCAAGGAAAAATAATCAAAAGGGCTAAATTTAATGGGACAAAAGTCCCCAAGATCAACCTCGGGAGGTATGGGTTCCTCCTTTGGCCCCTTATATTGCACAACCAATTCATCATTACAAGCATTCTTTTGGCAAAAATTCTCAAGCCTTCGTTCAAGAGAAAAACCTAACCCATTAGTCTGAATGGCAAAATCATCATTAAGTTCAGAAATTCTATCGATTGGAACATCGGCTGGAACCTTATTTCTAAGATTTTCATTATAAGCAACATGATCCAAAGATTGTAAACGCATTATGTCTTCTTGGTTAAAAAGGATAGCTTCTATGGGAGGATGGCCAGCATCCACCCTATAATGCGCAAAAATTTCTTTAGCCTCTTTCATTATGAATCTGAACTCATGAGCCAAAAAGATAGTAGCGGCACGCTTAACAGAAGAGTGCTCAATATTAGAAAATTCTAGGAAAATTCTTTGTATGCAAGGATACATATGAAGAAACTGCCTTTCAAGTTCAACTACGAGCAAAGATATCGCATCTGCAAGGCTACTAGTTCTATGAAGAATAGAGCCACCCATGATGGGCAAAGCAT
This sequence comes from Triticum aestivum, assembly GCF_018294505.1. Lineage (NCBI taxonomy): Eukaryota > Viridiplantae > Streptophyta > Magnoliopsida > Poales > Poaceae > Triticum > Triticum aestivum. Next base: position 204,425,469 of record NC_057805.1, read on the forward strand.
CGGCACAAGTAAAGAAATCTTGAATAATTCCTTTCCCAATAATATTACCACTACCGACTCGAAACTTTTTAGTATGCAAGATACTTGGTTCCTCAAGAGGATCATCGAAGGCATCAAAGTTTCCCATGTTATTATTATTGCCTTCATTAGCGATAACCTCCCTAGATTCAGACATGGCAAAAGAAATGCGAGCGGAAAAGAGGCGAACGGAAAGAGAGGGCGAATAAAATGGCAAGGGTGAAGTGGGGGAGAGGAAAACGAGAGGCAAATGGCAAATAATGTAATGCGAGGAATAAGAGTTTGTGATGGGTACTTGGTATGTCTTGACTTGTGCGTAGGCTCCCCGGCAACGGCGCCAGAAATCCTTCTTGCTACCTCTTGAGCACTGCGTTGGTTTCCCTGGAAGAGGAAAGGGTGATGCAGTAAAGTAGTGTAAGTATTTCCCTCTGTTTTGAGAACCAAGGTATCAATCCAGTAGGAGGCCACGCTCGAGTCCGACGCACCTACACAAAAAATTAGAACCTCGCAACCAACGCGATAAAGGGGTTGTCAATCCCTTCATGGTCACTTATGAGAGTGAGATCTGAGAGAGATGATAAGATAATATTTTTGGTATTTTTATGATAAAGAGTAAAAGTAAAGAAAGCAAAATAAATGATGCTAGAAATAGCTTGTTGTCGGGAGATTAATATGATGGAAAATATACCCGAGGGCCATAGGTTTCACTAGTGGCTTCTCTCAAGATAGCATAAGTATTACGGTGGGTAGACGAATTACTGTCGAGCAATTGATAGAATTGAGCATAGTTATGAGAATATCTAGGTATGATCATGTATATAGGCATCACGTCCATGACAAGTAGACCGACACCTGCCTGCATCTACTACTATTAGTCCACACATCGACCGCTATCCAGCATGCATCAAGAGTATTAAGTTCATAAGAACAGAGTAACGCTTTAAGCAAGATGACATGATGTAGAGGGATAAACTCATGCAATATGATATAAACCCCATCTTTTTATCCTCGATGGCAACAATACAATATGTGTCGTTTCCCCTACTGTCACTGGGATCGAGCACCACAAGATTGAACCCAAAGCTAAGCACTTCTCCCATTGCACGAAAGATCAATCTAGTAGGCCAAACCAAACTGATAATTCGAAGAGACTTGCAAAGATAACAAATCATACATAAAAGAATTCAGAGGAGATTCAAATATTGTTCATAGATAATCTCGATCATAAACCCACAATTCATCGGATCTCGATAAACACACCGCAAAAAGAAGAGTTACATCAAATAGATCTCCAAGAGAATCGAGGAAAACGTTGTATTGAGATCCAAAGAGAGAGAAGAAGCCATCTAGCTAATAACTATGGACCCGAAGGTCTGAAGTAAACTACTCACACATCATCGGAGAGGCTATGGTGTTGATGTATTGATGTAGAAGCCCTCCGTGATCGATGCCCCCTCCAGCGGAGCGCCGGAAAAGGCCCCAAGATGGGATCTCACGGGTACAGAAGGTTGCGGCAGTGGAAATAGGGTTTTGGCTCCGTATCTGATGTTTCCAGGGTATATGAGTATATATAGGCGAAGGAGGTCGGTCAAGGGAGCTACGAGGGGCCCACGAGGGTGGAGGGCGCGCCCAAGGGGGTAGGCGCGCCCCCTGCCTCGTGGCTTCCTCTTCGGTTGCTTGACGTCCAATCCAAGTCCTCTGGATCACGTTTGTTCCGAAAATCATGTTCCCGAAGGTTTCATTCCGTTTGGACTCCATTTGATATTCCTTTCCTTCGAAACACTAAAATAGGCAAAAAAAACAGTAATTCGGGTTGGGCCTCCGGTAAATAGGTTAGTCCCAAAAATAATATAGAAGTGTATAATAAAGCCCATTAAACATCCAAAACAGAATATAATATAGCATGGAACAATCAAAAATTATAGATACGTTGGAGACGTATCATTATTGTCCATATATCATTCCGTAGGTGAGCCCATGGAAGGGTGGTAGAGGGTTGCAGATTATACTTCAAACATAAAATCATTCGGAAATCTATTTTACAAGCCAAATCTTGCCTCCGAAATGTTGTCGAAGTCGGCGAGTGGGTTATGGGCGCATACAACTTTTGGTTGTGATCGATCTGGCGTTTCATGGAGCTCCAACGAAGTTTTTATTGCAAAATTTTGGCCGTTTTATGGCTACAGCATCGTGGGACAGACCGTGAATACAACTTTCATGGTAAGTTGATCGCACTGACGAGCCATCTTGCACCATTCGGAATGACCTATAATTTTTTGAGGGCATAAACCGAGTGAGGATGAACTGTTATGTTCTTTATGATCCAATAATAATGTATCTGCTGGTGAAAACGTGAGGGTGGCCGTGGGACAGGTGATAGACCATGTAAAGCATGAATACTTGCGTTTCAATGCAAGGAAGAGCCTCCTCCTTCTGTCGTGACTGAACCTGTAGTCTATCTAGTTTGTAATGGAAGGATGGTGCATTGTTCTATATGTTATTCTCCATATGTCATTCTTTAGGTGAGCCCACGGAAGGGTGGTAGAGGGTTGCAGAGTATACTTCAAACATAAAATCATTCGGAACTCAATTTTACAAGCCGGAGCTTGCCTCCGAAATGTTGCCGAAGACCGTGAGTCGGTTATGGGCGCATACAACTTTTGGGTGTGATCGTTTTTGCGGGTCATGGAGCTCCAATGGAGTTTTTATTGCAAAATTGTGGCTGTTTTATGGCTACAACATCGCTAATAGACTGTCAATACAACTTCCAAGGTAAGTTGATCGCACCGATGAGGCATCTTGCACCATTCGTAATGATCTATAATTTTTTGAGTGCATAAACGGAGTGAGGATGAACTGTTATGTACTTTATGATCCAAGAATAATGCATCCGCTGGTGAAAACGTGAGGGTGGTAGCGAGCTGGGTGATAGAGCATGTAAAGCATGAATTCTTGGGTTTCGATGGAACGAAGAGCCTCCTCCTTGTGTCGTGACTGAACCTGTAGTCTTTCTAGTATGTAATGGAAGGATGGTGCATTGTTCTATATGTTATTGTCCATATATCAGTCCATAGGTGAGCTCACGGAAAGGTGGTTGTGGATGGCAGAGTGTACTTCAAACACGAAATCGTCCGGAACTCAATTTTACAAGGCGAATCTTGCCTCCGAAATGTTGTCGAAGCCCGCGAGTGGGTTATGGGTCCATAGAACTTTTGGTTGTGATTGTTTTGGCGGGTCAGGGATCTCCAATCGAGTTTTTATGGTAAAATTGTGGCCGTTTTATGGATAGAGCATCGCGTGACAGACCATGAATACAAGTTTCAAGGTAAGTTGATCGCACCAACGAGCCATCTTGCACCATTCGGAATGATCTATAATTTTTCGAGTGCATAGTGGAGTGAGGATGAATTGTTATGTACTTTATGATCCAAGAATAATGTATCTGCTAGTGAAAACGTGAGGTTGGTAGAGGAATGGGTGATAGACAATGTAAAACATGAATTCTTGGGTTTCGATGCAATGAAGAGCCTCCTCCTTGTTTCGTGACTAAACCTGTAGTCTTTCTAGTTTGTAATGGAACGATGGTCCATTGTTCTATATGCTATTGCCCATATATCAGTCCATAGGTGAGGTCACGGAAGAGTGGGAGAGTATACTTCAAACATAAAATCATTCGGAACTCATTTTTACAAGTCGGATCTTGCCTCCGAACTGTTGTCGAAGCTGACAAGTGGGTTATGGGTGCATGCAACTTTTGGTTGTGATCATTTTGGCATGTCATGGAGCTCAAATGGAGTTTTAATGGCAAAATTGTGGTCGTTTTATGGATACAACATTGCGGGAAAGACCGTGAATACAATTTTCAAGGTGAGTTGATTGCACCCATGAGCATTCTTGCACCATTCGGAATGACCTATAATTTTTCAAGTGCATAAACAGAGTGAGGATGAACTGTTATGTGCTTTATGATCAAAGAATAATGCATCCTGGTGAAAACATGTGGGGGGTAGCAGGATGGGTGATAGACCATGTAAAGCATGAATTCTTGGGTTTCGATGCAACGAAGAGCCTCCTCCTTGTGTTGTGACTGAACTTGTAGTCTTTCTAGTTTGTAATGGAAGGATGGTGCGGTGTTCTATATGCTATTGTCAATATATCAGTCTGTAGGTGAGCTCATGGAAGGGTGGTAGTGGGTGGCAGAGTATACTTCAAACATGAAATCGTCCGGAACTCAATTTTACAAGCCGGAGCTTGCCTCTGAAATGTTGTCGAAGCCCGCGAGTGGGTTATGGGCGCATACAAGTTTTGGGTGTGATCGTTTTGGCGGGTCATGGAGCTCAAATGGAGTTTTTATGGCAAAATTGTGGCCGTTTTATGGCTACAACATCGCGTGATAGACTGTGAATACAACTTCCAAGGTAAGTTGATCGCACCGATGATCAATCTTGCACCATTCAGAATGATCTATAATTTTTTCAGTGCATAAACGGAGTGAGGTGAACTGTTATGTGCTTTATGATCCAAGAATAATGCAACCGCTGGTGAAAACATGAGGGTGGTAGTAGGATGGGTGATAGACCATGTAAAGCATGAATTCTTGGGTTTTGATCCAACGGAGAGCCTCCTCCTTGTGTCGTGATTGAACCTGTAGTCTTTCTAGTTTGTAATGGAAGGATGGTGCTACTTCTTGAGCACTATGTTGGTTTTCCCTTGAAGAGGAAAGGCTGATGCAGTAAAGTAGCGTAAGTATTTCCCTCAGTTTTTGAGAACCAAGGTATCAATCAAGTAGGAGACTACGCTAGAGTCCCACGCACCTATACAAACAAATAAGAACCTCGCAACCAACGCGATAAAGGGGTTGTCAATCCCTTCACGGTCACTTACGTGAGTCAGATCTGATAGATATGATAAGATAATATTTTTAGTACTTTTATGATAAAGAGTAAATAAAGATGCAAAGTAAAATAAACGGCGCCAGAAATAGCTTGTTGTCGGGAGATTAATATGATGGAAAATAGACCCGGGGGCCATAGGTTTCACTAGTGGCTTCTCTCAAGATAGCATAAATATTACGGTGGGTAAACGAATTACTGTCGAGCAATTGATAGAACTGAGCATAGTTATGAGAATATCTAGGTATGATCATGTATATAGGCATCCCGTCCGTGACAAGTAGACCGAAACGATTCTGCATCTACTACTATTACTCCACACATTGACCGCTATCCAGCATGCATCTAGAGTATTAAGTTCATAAGAACAGAGTAACGCTTTAAGCAAGATGACATGATGTAGAGGGGTAAACTCATGCAATATGATATAAACCCCATCTTTTTATCCTCGATGGCAACAATACAATACGTGCCTTGCTGCCCCTGCTGTCACTGGGAAAGGACACCGCAAGATTGAACCCAAAGCTAAGCACTTCTCCCATTGCAAGAAAGATCAATCTTGTAGGCCAAACCAAACTGATAATTCAAAGAGACTTTCAAAGATAACCAATCATACATAAAAGAATTCAGAGAATATTCAAATATTGTTCATAGATAATCTTGATCATAAACCCACAATTCATCGGATCTTGACAAACACACCGCAAAAGAAGAGTTACATCAAATAGATCTCCAAGAGAATCGAGGAGAACTTTGTATTGAGATCCAAAGAGAGAGAGAAGAAGCCATCTAGCTAATAACTATGGACCCGAAGGTCTGAGGTAAACTACACACACATCATCGGAGAGGCTATGGTGTTGATGTAGAAGCCCTCTGTGATCAATGCCCCCTCCAGCAGGACGCTGGAAAAGGCCCCAAGATGGGATCTCACGGGTATAGAAGGTTGCGGCAGTGGAATTAGGTTTTCGTGGGCGCTTCTGATGGTTTGTGGGTACGTACGTATATATAGGAGGAAGTAGTAGGTCGGTGGAGCCATGAGGGGCCCACGAGGGTGGAGGGCGCGCCCTGGGGGGTAGGCGCGCCCCCTGGCTCGTGGCCTCCTCGTTGATTGCTTGACATCCACTCCAAGTCCTCTGGATCATGTTTGTTTCGAAAATCACATTCCCGAAGGTTTCATTCCGTTTGGACTCCGTTTGATATTCCTTTTTTGCGAAATAGGCAAAAAACAGCTATTTGGGCTGGGCCTCCGGTTAATATGTTAGTCCCAAAAATAATATAAAAGTGTATAATAAAGCCTATTAAACATCCAAAACAGAATATATAATAGCATGGAACAATCAAAAATTATAGATACGTTGGAGACGTATCAGATGGTGCATTGTTCTATATGTTATTGTCCATATAACAGTCCGTAGGTGCGCTCACAAAAAGGTGGTTGTGGATGGCAGAGTATACTTCAAATATGAAAATGTCCGGAACTCAATTTTACAAGCCGGATCTTGTCTCCGAAATGTTGTCGAAGCCCGCGAGTGGGTTGTGGGTGCATAGCACTTTTGGTTGTGATCGTTTTGGCGGGTCATGGATCTCCAATCGAGTTTTTATGGCAAAATTGTGGCCATTTTATGGATACAACATCGCGTGACAGACCGTGAATACAACTTTCAAGGTAAGTTGATCGCACCGACGAGCATTCTTGCACCATTCGGAATGACCTATAATTTTTCAAGTGCATAAATAGAGTGAGGATGAACTGTTATGTGCTTTATGATCAAAGAATAATGCATCCCGCTAGTGAAAACATGAGGGTGGTAGCAGGATGGGTGATAGACCATGTAAAGCATGAATTCTTGGGTTTTGATGCAACGAAGAGCCTCCTCCTTGTGTCGTGACTGAACCTGTAGTCTTTCTAGTTTGTAATGGAAGGATGGTGGACTGTTCTATATGCTATTGTCCATATGTCAGTCCGCGGGTGAGCTCATGGAAGGGTGGTAGTGGGTGGCAGAGTATACTTCAAACATGAAATCATCCGGAACTCAATTTTACAAGCCGGAGCTTGCCTCCAAAATGTTGTCCAAGCCCGCGAGTGGGCTATGGGCGCATACAACTTTTGGGTGTGATTGTTTTGGCGGGTCATGAAGCTCCAATGGAATTTTTATGGCAAAATTGAGGCCGTTTTATGGCTAGTCAATCGCGTGATAGACTGTGAATACAACTTCCAAGGTAAGTTGATCGCACCGATGAGCCATCTTGCACCATTCAGAATGATCTATAATTTTTCGAGTGCATAAACGGCGTGAGGATGAACTGTTATGTGCTTTATGATCCAAAAATAATGCAACCACTTGTGAAAACATGAGGGTGGTAGCAGGATGGGTGATCGATCATGTAAATCAAGAATTCTTGGGTTTTGATCCAACGGAGAGCCTCCTCCTTGTGTCGTGATTGAACTTGTAGTCTTTCTAGTTTGTAATGGAAGGATGGTGCATTGTTCTATATGTTATTATCCATATATCAGTCCGTACGAGAGCTCACGGAAAGGTGGTTGTGGATGGCAGACTATACTTCAAACATGAAATCGTTCGGAACTCAATTTTACAAGCCGGATCATGCCTCCAAAATGTTGTTTAAGCCCGCAAGTGGGTTATGGGTGCATAGAACTTTCGGTTGTGATCGTTTTGGTGGTTCATGGATCTCCAATCGAGTTTTTATGGAGAAATTGTGGCCGTTTTATGGATACAACATCGTGTGAGAGACCGTGAACACAACTTTCAAGGTAAGTTGATCGCACCGACGAGCCATCTTGCACCATTCGGAATGATCTATAATTTTTTGAGTGCATAAATGGGGTGAGGATGAATTGTTATGTACTTTATGATCCAAGAATAATGTATCCGCTAGTGAAAACGTGAGGGTGGTAGCGTAGTGGGTGATAGACAATGTAAAACATGAATTCTTGGGTTTCGATGCAATGAAGTGCCTCCTGCTTGTGTCGTGCCTGAACCTGTAGTCTTCTTGTTTGTAATGGAGGGACAGTGCATTGTTCTATATGTTATTGGCCATATATCAGTCCATAGGTGAGCTCACGAAAGAGTGGCAGAGTATACTTCAAACATAAAACCATTCAGAACTCAATTTTACAAGCCGGATCTTGCCTTCGAACTATTGTCCAAGCCGACAAGTGGGTTATGGGCGCATACAACTTTTGGTTGGGATCATTTTGGCAGGTCATGGAGCTCCAATGGAGTTTTTATGGCAAAATTGTGGTCGTTTTATGGATACAACATCGCGGGATAGACCATGAATAAAATTTTCAAGGTAAGTTGATTGCACCAATGAGCATTCTTGCACCATTCAGAATGACCTATAATTTTTCAAGTGCATAAACGGAGTGAGGATGAACTATTATGTCCTTTATGATCAAAGAATAATGCATCCACTGGTGAAAACGTGAGGGTGGTAGCAGGATGGGTGATAGACCATGTCAAGCATGGATTCTTGGGTTTCGATGCAACGAAGAGCCTCCTCCTGGTGTCGTAACTGAACCTGTAGTCTTTCTAGTTTGTAATGGAAGGATGGTGCACTATTCTATATGCTATTGTCCATATATCAATCCGTAGGTGAGCTCATGGAAGGGTGGTAATGGGTGGCAGAGTATAGTTCAAACATGAAATCGTCCGGAACTCAATTTTACAAGCGGGAGCTTGCCTCTAAAATGTTGTCCGAGCCCGCGAGTGGGCTATGGGCGCATACAACTTTTGGGTGTGATCGTTTTGGTGGGTCATGGAGCTCCAATGGAGTTTTTATAGAAAAATTGTGGCCATTTTATGGCTACAACATCGCGTGATAGACTGTGAATACAACTTCCAAGGTAAGTTGATCGCACCGATGAGCCATCTTGCACCATTCGGAATGATCTATAATTTTTCGAGTGCATAAACGGAGTGAGGATGAACTGTTATGTGCTTTATGATCCAAGAATAATGCAACCACTGGTGAAAACATGAGGGTGGTAGCAGGATGGGTGATAGACCATGTAAAGCATGAATTCTTGGGTTTTGATCCAATGGAGAGCCTCCTCCTTGTGCCGTGATTGAACCTGTAGTCTTTCTAGTTTGTAATGGAAGGATGGTGCATTGTTCTATATGTTATTATCCATATAACAGTCCGTAGGTGCGCTCACGGAAAGGTGCTTCTGGATGGCAGAGTATACTTCAAACATGAAAATGTCCGGAACTAAATTTTACAAGCCGGATCTTGTCTCCGAAATGTTGTCGATGCCTGCGACTGGGTTATGGGTGCATAGAACTTTTGGTTGTGATCGTTTTGGCGGGTCATGGATATCCAATCGAGTTTTTATGGCAAAATTGTGGCCGTTTTATGGATACAATATCGCGTGACAGACCGTGAATACAACTTTCAAGGTAAGTTGATCGCACAGACGAGCCATCTTGCACCATTCGGAATGATCTATAATTTTTCGAGTGCATAAATGGAGTGAGGATGAATTGTTATGTACTTTATGATCCAAGAGTAATGTATCCGCTAGTGAAAACATGAGGGTGATAGACAATTTAAAACATGAATTCTTGGGTTTCGGTGCAATGAAGAGCCTCCTCCTTGTGTCGTGACTGAACCTGTAGTCTTTCTACTTTGTAATGGAAGGATGGTGCATTGTTCTATATGTTATTGCCCATATATAAAGGTGAGCTCACGGAAGAGTGGCAGAGTATACTTCAAACATAAAACCATTCGGAACTCAATTTTACAAGCCGGATCTTGCCTCCGAACTGTTGTCCAAGCTGACAAGTGGGTTATGGGCGCATACAACTTTTGGATGAGATCATTTTGGCAGGTCATGGAGCTCCAATGGAGTTTTTATGGAAAAATTGTGGTCGTTTTATGGATACAACATCGCGGGATAGACCATGAATACAATTTTCAAGGTAAGTTGATTGCACCAATGAGCATTTTTGCACCATTCAGAATGACCTATAATTTTTCAAGTGCATAAACGGAGTGAGGATGAACTGTTATGTCCTTTATGATCAAAGAATAATGCATCCACTGCTGAAAACATGAGGGTGGTAGCAGGATGGGTGATAGACCATGTCAAGCATGGATTCTTGGGTTTCGATGCAACGAAGAGACTCCTCCTGGTGTCGTAACTGAACCTGTAGTCTTTCTAGTTTGTAATGGAAGGATGGTGCACTGTTCTATATGCTATTGTCCATATATCAATCCGTAGGTGAGCTCATGGAAGGGTGGTAGTGGGTGGCAGAGTATACTTCAAACATGAAATCGTCCGGAACTCAATTTTACAAGCCGGAGCTTGCCTCTGAAATGTTGTCCAAGCCCGCGAGTGGGCTATGGGCGCATACAACTTTTGGGTGTGATCGTTTTGGCAGGTCATGGAGCTCCAATGGAGTTTTTATAGCAAAATTGTGGCCGTTTTATGGCTACAACATCGCGTGATAGACTGTGAATACAACTTCCAAGGTAAGTTGATCGCACCGATGAGCCATCTTGCACCATTCGGAATGATCTATAATTTTTCGAGTGCATAAACGGAGTGAGGATGAACTGTTATGTGCTTTATGATCCAAGAATAATGCAACCACTGGTGAAAACATGAGGGTGGTAGCAGGATGGGTGATAGACCATGTAAAGCATGAATTCTTGGGTTTTGATCCAATGGAGAGCCTCCTCCTTGTGCCGTGATTGAACCTGTAGTCTTTCTAGTTTGTAATGGAAGGATGGTGCATTGTTCTATATGTTATTATCCATATAACAGTCCGTAGGTGCGCTCACGGAAAGGTGCTTGTGGATGGCAGAGTATACTTCAAACATGAAAATGTCCGGAACTAAATTTTACAAGCCGGATCTTGTCTCCGAAATGTTGTCGAAGCCCGCGACTGGGTTATGGGTGCATAGAACTTTTGGTTGTGATCGTTTTGGCGGGTCATGGATATCCAATCGAGTTTTTATGGCAAAATTGTGGCCGTTTTATGGATACAATATCGCGTGACAGACCGTGAATACAACTTTCAAGGTAAGTTGATCGCACCGACGAGCCATCTTGCACCATTCGGAATGATCTATAATTTTTCGAGTGCATAAATGGAGTGAGGATGAATTGTTATGTACTTTATGATCCAAGAGTAATGTATCCGCTAGTGAAAACGTGAGGGTGATAGACAATTTAAAACATGAATTCTTGGGTTTCGGTGCAATGAAGAGCCTCCTCCTTGTGTCGTGACTGAACCTGTAGTCTTTCTACTTTGTAATGGAAGGACGGTGCATTGTTCTATATGTTATTGCCCATATATAAAGGTGAGCTCACGGAAGAGTGGCAGAGTATACTTCAAACATAAAACCATTCGGAACTCAATTTTACAAGCCGGATCTTGCCTCCGAACTGTTGTCCAAGCCGACAAGTGGGTTATGGGCGCATACAACTTTTGGATGAGATCATTTTGGCAGGTCATGGAGCTCCAATGGAGTTTTTATGGAAAAATTGTGGTCGTTTTATGGATACAACATCGCGGGATAGACCATGAATACAATTTTCAAGGTAAGTTGATTGCACCAATGAGCATTTTTGCACCATTCAGAATGACCTATAATTTTTCAAGTGCATAAACGGAGTGAGGATGAACTGTTATGTCCTTTATGATCAAAGAATAATGCATCCACTGGTGAAAACATGAGGGTGGTAGCAGGATGGGTGATAGACCATGTCAAGCATGGATTCTTGGGTTTCGATGCAACGAAGAGACTCCTCCTGGTGTCGTAACTGAACCTGTAGTCTTTCTAGTTTGTAATGGAAGGATGGTGCACTGTTCTATATGCTATTGTCCATATATCAATCCGTAGGTGAGCTCATGGAAGGGTGGTAGTGGGTGGCAGAGTATACTTCAAACATGAAATCGTCCGGAACTCAATTTTACAAGCCGGAGCTTGCCTCTGAAATGTTGTCCAAGCCCGCGAGTGGGCTATGGGCGCATACAACTTTTGGGTGTGATCGTTTTGGCAGGTCATGGAGCTCCAATGGAGTTTTTATAGCAAAATTGTGGCCGTTTTATGGCTACAACATCGCGTGATAGACTGTGAATACAACTTCCAAGTTAGTTGATCGCACCGATGAGCCATCTTGCACCATTCGGAATGATCTATAATTTTTCGAGTGCATAAACGGAGTGAGGATGAACTGTTATGTGCTTTATGATCCAAGAATAATGCAACCACTGGTGAAAACATGAGGGTGGTAGCAGGATGGGTGATAGACCATGTAAAGCATGAATTCTTGGGTTTTGATCCAATGGAGAGCCTCCTCCTTGTGCCGTGATTGAACCTGTAGTCTTTCTAGTTTGTAATGGAAGGATGGTGCATTGTTCTATATGTTATTATCCATATAACAGTCCGTAGGTGCGCTCACGGAAAGGTGCTTGTGGATGGCAGAGTATACTTCAAACATGAAAATGTCCGGAACTAAATTTTACAAGCCGGATCTTGTCTCCGAAATGTTGTCGAAGCCCGCGACTGGGTTATGGGTGCATAGAAATTTTGGTTGTGATCGTTTTGGCGGGTCATGGATATCCAATCGAGTTTTTATGGCAAAATTGTGGCCGTTTTATGGATACAATATCGCGTGACAGACCGTGAATACAACTTTCAAGGTAAGTTGATCGCACCGACGAGCCATCTTGCACCATTCGGAATGATCTATAATTTTTCGAGTGCATAAATGGAGTGAGGATGAATTGTTATGTACTTTATGATCCAAGAGTAATGTATCCGCTAGTGAAAACGTGAGGGTGATAGACAATTTAAAACATGAATTCTTGGGTTTCGGTGCAATGAAGAGCCTCCTCCTTGTGTCGTGACTGAACCTGTAGTCTTTCTACTTTGTAATGGAAGGACGGTGCATTGTTCTATATGTTATTGCCCATATATAAAGGTGAGCTCACGGAAGAGTGGCAGAGTATACTTCAAACATAAAACCATTCGGAACTCAATTTTACAAGCCGGATCTTGCCTCCGAACTGTTGTCCAAGCCGACAAGTGGGTTATGGGCGCATACAACTTTTGGATGAGATCATTTTGGCAGGTCATGGAGCTCCAATGGAGTTTTTATGGAAAAATTGTGGTCGTTTTATGGATACAACATCGCGGGATAGACCATGAATACAATTTTCAAGGTAAGTTGATTGCACCAATGAGCATTTTTGCACCATTCAGAATGACCTATAATTTTTCAAGTGCATAAACGGAGTGAGGATGAACTGTTATGTCCTTTATGATCAAAGAATAATGCATCCACTGGTGAAAACATGAGGGTGGTAGCAGGATGGGTGATAGACCATGTCAAGCATGGATTCTTGGGTTTCGATGCAACGAAGAGACTCCTCCTGGTGTCGTAACTGAACCTGTAGTCTTTCTAGTTTGTAATGGAAGGATGGTGCACTGTTCTATATGCTATTGTCCATATATCAATCCGTAGGTGAGCTCATGGAAGGGTGGTAGTGGGTGGCAGAGTATACTTCAAACATGAAATCGTCCGGAACTCAATTTTACAAGCCGGAGCTTGCCTCTGAAATGTTGTCCAAGCCCGCGAGTGGGCTATGGGCGCATACAACTTTTGGGTGTGATCGTTTTGGCAGGTCATGGAGCTCCAATGGAGTTTTTATAGCAAAATTGTGGCCGTTTTATGGCTACAACATCGCGTGATAGACTGTGAATACAACTTCCAAGGTAAGTTGATCGCACCGATGAGCCATCTTGCACCATTCGGAATGATCTATAATTTTTCGAGTGCATAAACGGAGTGAGGATGAACTGTTATGTGCTTTATGATCCAAGAATAATGCAACCACTGGTGAAAACATGAGGGTGGTAGCAGGATGGGTGATAGACCATGTAAAGCATGAATTCTTGGGTTTTGATCCAATGGAGAGCCTCCTCCTTGTGCCGTGATTGAACCTGTAGTCTTTCTAGTTTGTAATGGAAGGATGGTGCATTGTTCTATATGTTATTATCCATATAACAGTCCGTAGGTGCGCTCACGGAAAGGTGCTTGTGGATGGCAGAGTATACTTCAAACATGAAAATGTCCGGAACTAAATTTTACAAGCCGGATCTTGTCTCCGAAATGTTGTCGAAGCCCGCGACTGGGTTATGGGTGCATAGAACTTTTGGTTGTGATCGTTTTGGCGGGTCATGGATATCCAATCGAGTTTTTATGGCAAAATTGTGGCCGTTTTATGGATACAATATCGCGTGACAGACCGTGAATACAACTTTCAAGGTAAGTTGATCGCACCGACGAGCCATCTTGCACCATTCGGAATGATCTATAATTTTTCGAGTGCATAAATGGAGTGAGGATGAATTGTTATGTACTTTATGATCCAAGAGTAATGTATCCGCTAGTGAAAACGTGAGGGTGATAGACAATTTAAAACATGAATTCTTGGGTTTCGGTGCAATGAAGAGCCTCCTCCTTGTGTCGTGACTGAACCTGTAGTCTTTCTACTTTGTAATGGAAGGACGGTGCATTGTTCTATATGTTATTGCCCATATATAAAGGTGAGCTCACGGAAGAGTGGCAGAGTATACTTCAAACATAAAACCATTCGGAACTCAATTTTACAAGCCGGATCTTGCCTCCGAACTGTTGTCCAAGCCGACAAGTGGGTTATGGGCGCATACAACTTTTGGATGAGATCATTTTGGCAGGTCATGGAGCTCCAATGGAGTTTTTATGGAAAAATTGTGGTCGTTTTATGGATACAACATCGCGGGATAGACCATGAATACAATTTTCAAGGTAAGTTGATTGCACCAATGAGCATTTTTGCACCATTCAGAATGACCTATAATTTTTCAAGTGCATAAACGGAGTGAGGATGAACTGTTATGTCCTTTATGATCAAAGAATAATGCATCCACTGGTGAAAACATGAGGGTGGTAGCAGGATGGGTGATAGACCATGTCAAGCATGGATTCTTGGGTTTCGATGCAACGAAGAGACTCCTCCTGGTGTCGTAACTGAACCTGTAGTCTTTCTAGTTTGTAATGGAAGGATGGTGCACTGTTCTATATGCTATTGTCCATATATCAATCCGTAGGTGAGCTCATGGAAGGGTGGTAGTGGGTGGCAGAGTATACTTCAAACATGAAATCGTCCGGAACTCAATTTTACAAGCCGGAGCTTGCCTCTGAAATGTTGTCCAAGCCCGCGAGTGGGCTATGGGCGCATACAACTTTTGGGTGTGATCGTTTTGGCAGGTCATGGAGCTCCAATGGAGTTTTTATAGCAAAATTGTGGCCGTTTTATGGCTACAACATCGCGTGATAGACTGTGAATACAACTTCCAAGGTAAGTTGATCGCACCGATGAGCCATCTTGCACCATTCGGAATGATCTATAATTTTTCGAGTGCATAAACGGAGTGAGGATGAACTGTTATGTGCTTTATGATCCAAGAATAATGCAACCACTGGTGAAAACATGAGGGTGGTAGCAGGATGGGTGATAGACCATGTAAAGCATGAATTCTTGGGTTTTGATCCAATGGAGAGCCTCCTCCTTGTGCCGTGATTGAACCTGTAGTCTTTCTAGTTTGTAATGGAAGGATGGTGCATTGTTCTATATGTTATTATCCATATAACAGTCCGTAGGTGCGCTCACGGAAAGGTGCTTCTGGATGGCAGAGTATACTTCAAACATGAAAATGTCCGGAACTAAATTTTACAAGCCGGATCTTGTCTCCGAAATGTTGTCGATGCCTGCGACTGGGTTATGGGTGCATAGAACTTTTGGTTGTGATCGTTTTGGCGGGTCATGGATATCCAATCGAGTTTTTATGGCAAAATTGTGGCCGTTTTATGGATACAATATCGCGTGACAGACCGTGAATACAACTTTCAAGGTAAGTTGATCGCACAGACGAGCCATCTTGCACCATTCGGAATGATCTATAATTTTTCGAGTGCATAAATGGAGTGAGGATGAATTGTTATGTACTTTATGATCCAAGAGTAATGTATCCGCTAGTGAAAACATGAGGGTGATAGACAATTTAAAACATGAATTCTTGGGTTTCGGTGCAATGAAGAGCCTCCTCCTTGTGTCGTGACTGAACCTGTAGTCTTTCTACTTTGTAATGGAAGGATGGTGCATTGTTCTATATGTTATTGCCCATATATAAAGGTGAGCTCACGGAAGAGTGGCAGAGTATACTTCAAACATAAAACCATTCGGAACTCAATTTTACAAGCCGGATCTTGCCTCCGAACTGTTGTCCAAGCTGACAAGTGGGTTATGGGCGCATACAACTTTTGGATGAGATCATTTTGGCAGGTCATGGAGCTCCAATGGAGTTTTTATGGAAAAATTGTGGTCGTTTTATGGATACAACATCGCGGGATAGACCATGAATACAATTTTCAAGGTAAGTTGATTGCACCAATGAGCATTTTTGCACCATTCAGAATGACCTATAATTTTTCAAGTGCATAAACGGAGTGAGGATGAACTGTTATGTCCTTTATGATCAAAGAATAATGCATCCACTGGTGAAAACATGAGGGTGGTAGCAGGATGGGTGATAGACCATGTCAAGCATGGATTCTTGGGTTTCGATGCAACGAAGAGACTCCTCCTGGTGTCGTAACTGAACCTGTAGTCTTTCTAGTTTGTAATGGAAGGATGGTGCACTGTTCTATATGCTATTGTCCATATATCAATCCGTAGGTGAGCTCATGGAAGGGTGGTAGTGGGTGGCAGAGTATACTTCAAACATGAAATCGTCCGGAACTCAATTTTACAAGCCGGAGCTTGCCTCTGAAATGTTGTCCAAGCCCGCGAGTGGGCTATGGGCGCATACAACTTTTGGGTGTGATCGTTTTGGCAGGTCATGGAGCTCCAATGGAGTTTTTATAGCAAAATTGTGGCCGTTTTATGGCTACAACATCGCGTGATAGACTGTGAATACAACTTCCAAGGTAAGTTGATCGCACCGATGAGCCATCTTGCACCATTCGGAATGATCTATAATTTTTCGAGTGCATAAACGGAGTGAGGATGAACTGTTATGTGCTTTATGATCCAAGAATAATGCAACCACTGGTGAAAACATGAGGGTGGTAGCAGGATGGGTGATAGACCATGTAAAGCATGAATTCTTGGGTTTTGATCCAATGGAGAGCCTCCTCCTTGTGCCGTGATTGAACCTGTAGTCTTTCTAGTTTGTAATGGAAGGATGGTGCATTGTTCTATATGTTATTATCCATATAACAGTCCGTAGGTGCGCTCACGGAAAGGTGCTTGTGGATGGCAGAGTATACTTCAAACATGAAAATGTCCGGAACTAAATTTTACAAGCCGGATCTTGTCTCCGAAATGTTGTCGAAGCCCGCGACTGGGTTATGGGTGCATAGAACTTTTGGTTGTGATCGTTTTGGCGGGTCATGGATATCCAATCGAGTTTTTATGGCAAAATTGTGGCCGTTTTATGGATACAATATCGCGTGACAGACCGTGAATACAACTTTCAAGGTAAGTTGATTGCACCGACGAGCCATCTTGCACCATTCGGAATGATCTATAATTTTTCGAGTGCATAAATGGAGTGAGGATGAATTGTTATGTACTTTATGATCCAAGAGTAATGTATCCGCTAGTGAAAACGTGAGGGTGATAGACAATTTAAAACATGAATTCTTGGGTTTCGGTGCAATGAAGAGCCTCCTCCTTGTGTCGTGACTGAACCTGTAGTCTTTCTACTTTGTAATGGAAGGACGGTGCATTGTTCTATATGTTATTGCCCATATATAAAGGTGAGCTCACGGAAGAGTGGCAGAGTATACTTCAAACATAAAACCATTCGGAACTCAATTTTACAAGCCGGATCTTGCCTCCGAACTGTTGTCCAAGCCGACAAGTGGGTTATGGGCGCATACAACTTTTGGATGAGATCATTTTGGCAGGTCATGGAGCTCCAATGGAGTTTTTATGGAAAAATTGTGGTCGTTTTATGGATACAACATCGCGGGATAGACCATGAATACAATTTTCAAGGTAAGTTGATTGCACCAATGAGCATTTTTGCACCATTCAGAATGACCTATAATTTTTCAAGTGCATAAACGGAGTGAGGATGAACTGTTATGTCCTTTATGATCAAAGAATAATGCATCCACTGGTGAAAACATGAGGGTGGTAGCAGGATGGGTGATAGACCATGTCAAGCATGGATTCTTGGGTTTCGATGCAACGAAGAGACTCCTCCTGGTGTCGTAACTGAACCTGTAGTCTTTCTAGTTTGTAATGGAAGGATGGTGCACTGTTCTATATGCTATTGTCCATATATCAATCCGTAGGTGAGCTCATGGAAGGGTGGTAGTGGGTGGCAGAGTATACTTCAAACATGAAATCATCCGGAACTCAATTTTACAAGCCGGAGCTTGCCTCTGAAATGTTGTCCAAGCCCGCGAGTGGGCTATGGGCGCATACAACTTTTGGGTGTGATCGTTTTGGCAGGTCATGGAGCTCCAATGGAGTTTTTATAGCAAAATTGTGGCCGTTTTATGGCTACAACATCGCGTGATAGACTGTGAATACAACTTCCAAGGTAAGTTGATCGCACCGATGAGCCATCTTGCACCATTCGGAATGATCTATAATTTTTCGAGTGCATAAACGGAGTGAGGATGAACTGTTATGTGCTTTATGATCCAAGAATAATGCAACCACTGGTGAAAACATGAGGGTGGTAGCAGGATGGGTGATAGACCATGTAAAGCATGAATTCTTGGGTTTTGATCCAATGGAGAGCCTCCTCCTTGTGCCGTGATTGAACCTGTAGTCTTTCTAGTTTGTAATGGAAGGATGGTGCATTGTTCTATATGTTATTATCCATATAACAGTCCGTAGGTGCGCTCACGGAAAGGTGCTTGTGGATGGCAGAGTATACTTCAAACATGAAAATGTCCGGAACTAAATTTTACAAGCCGGATCTTGTCTCCGAAATGTTGTCGAAGCCCGCGACTGGGTTATGGGTGCATAGAACTTTTGGTTGTGATCGTTTTGGCGGGTCATGGATATCCAATCGAGTTTTTATGGCAAAATTGTGGCCGTTTTATGGATACAATATCGCGTGACAGACCGTGAATACAACTTTCAAGGTAAGTTGATCGCACCGACGAGCCATCTTGCACCATTCGGAATGATCTATAATTTTTCGAGTGCATAAATGGAGTGAGGATGAATTGTTATGTACTTTATGATCCAAGAGTAATGTATCCGCTAGTGAAAACGTGAGGGTGATAGACAATTTAAAACATGAATTCTTGGGTTTCGGTGCAATGAAGAGCCTCCTCCTTGTGTCGTGACTGAACCTGTAGTCTTTCTACTTTGTAATGGAAGGACGGTGCATTGTTCTATATGTTATTGCCCATATATAAAGGTGAGCTCACGGAAGAGTGGCAGAGTATACTTCAAACATAAAACCATTCGGAACTCAATTTTACAAGCCGGATCTTGCCTCCGAACTGTTGTCCAAGCCGACAAGTGGGTTATGGGCGCATACAACTTTTGGATGAGATCATTTTGGCAGGTCATGGAGCTCCAATGGAGTTTTTATGGAAAAATTGTGGTCGTTTTATGGATACAACATCGCGGGATAGACCATGAATACAATTTTCAAGGTAAGTTGATTGCACCAATGAGCATTTTTGCACCATTCAGAATGACCTATAATTTTTCAAGTGCATAAACGGAGTGAGGATGAACTGTTATGTCCTTTATGATCAAAGAATAATGCATCCACTGCTGAAAACATGAGGGTGGTAGCAGGATGGGTGATAGACCATGTAAAGCATGGATTCTTGGGTTTCGATGCAACGAAGAGCGTCCTCCTGGTGTCGTAACTGAACCTGTAGTCTTTCTAGTTTGTAATGGAAGGATGGTGGACTGTTCTATATGCTATTGTCCATATATCAATCCGTAGGTGAGCTCATGGAAGGGTGGTAGTGGGTGGCAGAGTATACTTCAAACATGAAATCGTCCGGAACTCAATTTTACAAGCCGGAGCTTGCCTCTGAAATGTTGTCCAAGCCCGCGAGTGGGCTATGGGCGCATACAACTTTTGGGTGTGATCGTTTTGGCGGGTCATGGAGCTCCAATGGAGGTTTTATAGCAAAATTGTGGCCGTTTTATGGCTACAACATCGCATGATAGACTGTGAATACAACTTCCAAGGTAAGTTGATCGCACCGATAAGCCAGCTTGCACCATTCGGAATGATCTATAATTTTTCGAGTGCATAAACGGAGTGAGGATGAACTGTTATGTGCTTTATGATCAAAGAATAATGCAACCGCTGGTGAAAACATGGGGGTGGTAGCAGGATGGGTGATAGACCATGTAAAGCATGAATTCTTGGGCTTTGATCCAATGGAGAGCCTCCTCCTTGTGTCATGATTGAACCTGTAGTCTTTCTAGTTTATAATGGAAGGATGGTGCATTGTTCTATATGTTATTGTCCATATATCAGTCCGTAGGTGCGCTCACGGAAAGGTGGTTGTGGATGGCAGAGTATACTTCAAACATGAAATCGTTCGGAACTCAATTTTACAAGCCGGATCATGCCTCCAAAATGTTGTCGAAGCCTGCGAGTGGGTTATGGGTGCATAGAACTTTTGGTTGTGATCGTTTTGGTGGTTCATGGATCTCCAATCGAGTTTTTATGGAAAAATTGTGGCCGTTTTATGGATACAACATCGCGGGACAGACCATGAACACAACTTTCAAGGTAAGTTGATCGCACCGACGAGCCATCTTGCACCATTCGGAATGATCTATAATTATTTGAGTGCATAAATGGAGTGGGGATGAATTGTTATGTACTTTATGATCCCAGAATAATGTATCCGCTAGTGAAAACGTGAGGGTGGTAGCATAGTGGGTGATAGACAATGTAAAACATGAATTCTTGGGTTTCGATGCAATGAAGTGCCTCCTGCTTGTGTCGTGCCTGAACCTGTAGTCTTTCTTGTTTGTAATGGAGGGACGGTGCATTGTTCTATATGTTATTGGCCATATATCAGTCCATAGGTGAGCTCACGAAAGAGTGGCAGAGTATACTTCAAACATAAAACCATTCAGAACTCAATTTTACAAGCCGGATCTTGCCTCCGAACTATTGTCCAAGCCGACAAGTGGGTTATGGGCGCATACAACTTTTGGTTGGGATCATTTTGGCAGGTCATGGAGCTCCAATGGAGTTTTTATGGCAAAATTGTGGTCGTTTTATGGATACAACATCGCGGGATAGACCAGGAATACAATTTTCAAGGTAAGTTGATTGCACCAATGAGCATTCTTGCACCATTCAGAATGACCTATAATTTTTCAAGTGCATAAACAGAGTGAGGATGAACTATTATGTCCTTTATGATCAAAGAATAATGCATCCACTGGTGAAAACATGAGGGTGGTAGCAGGATGGGTGATAGACCATGTCAAGCATGGATTCTTGGGTTTCGATGCAACGAAGAGCCTCCTCCTGGTGTCGTAACTGAACCTGTAGTCTTTCTAGTTTGTAATGGAAGGATGGTGCACTATTCTATATGCTATTGTCCATATATCAATCCGTAGGTGAGCTCATCGAAGGGTGGTAATGGGTGGCAGAGTATACTTCAAACATGAAATCGTCCGGAACTCAATTTTACAAGCCGGAGCTTGCCTCCGAAATGTTGTCGACGCCCGTGGGTGGGTTATGGGTGCATACAACTTTTGGATATGATCGTTTTGGCGGGTCATGGAGCTCCAATGGAGTTTTCATGGCAAAATTGTGGCCGTTTATGGCTACAACATCGCGTGATAGACTGTGAATACAACTTGCAAGGTAAGTTGATCGCACCGATGAGCCATCTTGCACCATTCGGAATGATCTATAATTTTTTGAGTGCATAAACGGAGTGTGGATGAACTGTTATGTGCTTTATGATCCAAGAATAATGCAACCGCTGGTGAAAACATGAGGGTGCTAGCAGGATGGGTGATAGACCATGTAAAGCATGAGTTCTTGGGTTTTGATCCAACAGAGAGCCTCCTCTTTGTGTCATGATTGAACCTGTAGTCTTTCTAGTTTGTAATGGAAGGATGGTGCATTGTTCTATATGTTATTATACATATATCAGTCCGTAGGTGAACTCACGGAAAGGTGGTTGTGGATGGCAGAGTATACTCCAAACATGAAATCATGCGGAACTCAATTTTACAAGCCAGATCTTGCCTCCGAAATGTTGTCAAAGCCTGCGAGTGGGTTATGGGTGCGTAGAACTTTTGGTTGTGATCGTTTTGGTGGGTCATGGATATCCAATCGAGTTTTTATGGCAAAATTGTGGTTGTTTTATGGATACAACATCGCGTGACAGACCGTGAATACAACTTTCAAGGTAAGTTGATCGCACCGACGAGCCATCTTGCACCATTCGGAATGATCTATAATTTTTCGAGTGCATAAAAGGAGTGAGGATGACTTGTTATGTACTTTATGATCCAAGAATAATGTATGCGCTAGTGAAAACGTGAGGGTGGTAGCGGAATGGGTGATAGACTGTAGCGACCCAACCTCAAACGGTCAAGTCTCTGTGCTTAAGTGTCATCCCTGGATCGGTAATGCTGACACACGGTACTCGAAGGATTTATAACAGAGTAGCAATCACACACTTATTACATCGATAGTCTCCAAAAGAGAACTTATTACAATAAATATGGCTTAAGGCCATCTAAATAAGATAACAGCGGAAGGCTTGGAAGATAAAGTGAGTCCATCAACTCCGACGGCATAGCTGAGTGCATGACAACAACCTAGCGCACCTTACTCTTCATCTGAAAAGTCTACAACATGATATGTTGCAGCCCGAAATAGGTCAGCACATGGGATATGCTGGCAATGTAGCACAGTAGAGCAATGAACATGAATAAATGCTATCACTACATGCATATATGGCTGGTGGAGGCTCTATGGTTATAATGTTTTGCGAAAAGCCAATTTTTTCCTACAACAAAGGAATATATTTTGTTTAACTATCATGGTAGTTGATAAACATTGAGAATGGTAAATCCCCATCTCAATCCCAATTAAAAAAGTAATTAACAACCCAACAAATTAATTTAGAGCTATGAGATCAATATGAAAATCCAAGAACCAGATACTCAAGATGTCCATAACCCGGGACACGACTAATCATGATTAGTTTGTACACTCTGGAGATGTTTGCGCACTTTTCCCCACAAGACTCGATCTCCTCCGTTTGATTTCTCGCACTACATGGTGTTTGAGAAACGGATGACCGAGACACAGTCTTTCAGAAGCATTAACTCTAACCATGGGTAGACAGTACCAACCTACATCCCCTACATCTGCTAGCCTACCACTGGAAGAGGTCATGCAACATACTCAACTATGCTAGAGCCCATAATAGCTTGTGGCTGCACATGGAAGTTTCTAGCATGAATAATCTTATGATCCCTTTGAGCCTGGGTGGCGAACCAAAAGGACAGCACTGGTATATCCCCAGGTGCCCGCAACCAATCCACCCAGATGTGTGTTTAAGTAGCCACCTTAAGTTAAATTAACAATCTCACATCTGTCATGGATACACTCAAACCCAATCCACGTCTACGAGCATAGCATGGCTATATAA
Organism: Triticum aestivum; assembly: GCF_018294505.1. NCBI lineage: Eukaryota > Viridiplantae > Streptophyta > Magnoliopsida > Poales > Poaceae > Triticum > Triticum aestivum. Next base: position 204,449,097 of record NC_057805.1, read on the forward strand.
GCATAGCCTAGAAGTAACACCCAGGGTTTGATAATAAAGGGCAATAGGTTCTACCTCATCAACTACTTCCCAATACCAGCATATTAATCACAACCTAATCATGCAGTGTTTGAGGATGGTAACTAATGCATAAAAACTGGGTAATAAAGGGGTATGATCAATGTGTTACTTGCCTTGCTGACGATCTACAAACCCTAGAGACTCGTAGTAGCACGCTTCGCACTCCGGGAATTCTATCGCAAACAAACAATAGCATACATAAGCACTCAATCATAGATGAAAGGGTAAAACTCAAATAAGAAGATCCAATCTGAAATTTCAACTAAAGAGCTTCGATTTGCAAAAAGAATCAATCGAATCGGAGCTACGGAACTGAAACTACGATCAAAAGAACTTCGAAATCAAATCTGCTTGAAACCAAATTTTAAATTTGTCAAAACCTTGTTCAAGTTGATTAAACAGAAAGAGAGGCCCGAGATGAATATTTTGGCGTTGGTTTCATTGTATTTGGACAAACGGTTTAGAAACGGCGAGGGTTTAAAGATCAGGGGCTAATCTATGATAAAAATAATCGCGGATAGGTCCCTGACCGAAAATAAACAGAAAAAAAATCTATCGGACGAACGTCCGCTAACAGAGACAAATGGGCGAACGCGTTCGTTTAAACGAACGAACGAACGAACGTTTACTAAATAACTAAACCGAATAAAACCAAACCGATCTATTCGAAAAAACCGATCTAGGTTTTTTTAAACCGAACGGTTTTACCTAAACCGAAAAAACCGGGGCGAAAACCGGCGAGGTCAACGGTGGGATTCCGGCGGCGGCGCGCGGCGGAGCTCGGTGAGGCGGCGGGGTGAGGCGAGGCGAGGATTCCGGCGGCGTGCGGCGGGATTCCGGCGGCGTGCGGCGGGCAGCGGCAGGCAGGCGGCGGCGGCGGCTTGCTGCTGCTACGGCTTGCGGGGCGGGGCGAGGTGGTGGTAAGGGGCGGCGGCGGTGGGTATTTAAAGGGGGAGGGCGGCTCGGGGTGCTTGGGGGAGGGGGCGACGGCGCCATGTCCGGGACGGACACATCGTCCATGGCGGCGGCGGCGCTCGGGAGTCCTCTCGCCAGCCGGAGCGGGAGGCGCGTGGCTGGGCCGGCTGGGCTTCGGCCCTGCTCGGTCCGAAACTTTTTTTAAATAAGATTCCGCCGAAAAAATCCTAATAAAATATAAAAAAATGCCAAAAACAATTTTCACTGTCTAAATAGAATATTTAGAACAAAGTGAACATTTTCTTGGCCTACAATGCAATTTTGTAAAAAATGCATATTTTTCTAATTCAAATAAAATAGCAATAAAATCCAAATAAAATTATTTATTTGATTTTAACATTTTTCCTCCAATATTTCTTTTATTTTGGAGTAGTCATATTATCTCCTCTCATATATTTTAATTTTGGAAATATTTTTTGGAGAGAAAAACAATTAAAACCAAAGTGATCCACTTTTCATTACTTGAGAAAATTCAAATATGAAAACAATAAAATCCCCAACTCTCTCCGTGGGTCCTTGAGTTGCTTAGGAGTTTTAGGACCACAAAACCAAAATGCAAATAAAATATGATATGCATATGATGACCTATGTATAACATTCCAAATTGAAAATTTGGGATGTTACAAACCTACCCCCCTTAAGGTGAATCTTGCCCTCGAGATTTGGGTTGTCTAGAAAATAGGTGTGGGTGGTCTTTACGTAGATCATCCTCTCGTTCCCAGGTGGCTTCATCCTCGGTATGGTGGCTCCACTGAACTTTGCAAAACTTGATAATCTTGTTGCGGGTAACTCGGCTGGCAAATTCAAGAATCTTGACTGGTTTCTCCTCATAAATCAGATCACTATCCAACTGAACTGCTTCCAGGGGCACTGTATCTCTCAGAGGAATATCGGCCATCTCAGCATGGCACTTCTTCAACTAGGAAAGGTGAAACACATCATGAACTCCTGACAGTCCTTCGGGCAGCTCCAACTTGTAGGCCACTTATCCCATACGTTCCCAAACTCGGTATGGTCCTACAAATCTCGGGGCTAACTTTCCGTTAACTCCAAAACGTTTAACTCCTCGCGGAGGTGACAGACGAAGATATGCTCTATCTTCGATTTCATAGACTACCTCCTTGCGTTTTGAGTATGCATAAATGTTCTGCCTGGACTGAGCTACCTTCAGTCTATCTCGAATCAACTTAACCTTCTCTTCTGACTCTTTGATCAAATCTGGTCCAAACAACTGACGGTCTCCAACTTCATCCCACATCAACGGTGTCCTGCAGCTTCTTCCATACAAAGCTTCGAAAGGAGCCATCTTCAAACTGACTTGATAATTATTGTTGTATGAGAACTCCGCGTATGGCAAATTATCATCCCAACTAGATCCATAATCTAACGCACAAGCTCTCAACATGTCTTCCAGAATCTGATTGACTCTCTCGGTCTGTCCATCTGTCTGCGGATGAAAGGCTGTACTGAACTCTAGCCTGGTACCCAAAGTCTGGTGCACCTGGTACCAAAACTTTGAAGTAAACTGTGTTCCTCTATCTGATACGATGGTCCTCGGAACTCCCTGCAGATATACGATCCTGGTCATATATATCTTGGCCAACTTCGCACTTGTATAGGTGGTCTTTACTGGGATAAAGTGAGCCACTTTGGTCAAGCGATCCACTACTACCCATATAGAATCATATCCCGATTTTGTCTTGGGTAATCCTGTGATAAAGTCCATGCCAAGCTTATCCCGCTTCCATGTGGGTATCGGTCCCACCATCGGCTGGCCATATACTCTACTCCTAGTGTGCTTACTAGCATGGGTGACCTATGGGATAAGGTGGGTAACTTAAACTTGTCCACAAATCCCCTTGAAATGTATGAATGCGATGCACCAGTATCAAAAAGAACGAGAGTTGTAAATGACTTAACCATAAACTTACCGATAACTGCATCTGGCTGCTCTTCAACCTCCTCCACGTTCACGTGGTTCACTTGTCCCCTGTTGAAAGGGTTGGGCTTCTTCCCAGAGCTTCCATTGCCATTACCATTCTTTGGCTCGGGGCACTCATTGGCATAGTGTCGAGTCTTCCCGCACTTGAAACAAGTAATGTGACTTTGGTCCTTCTTGGTGGGTGTGGCTGGGTTAGAGCGGTTCTGATTACTGCCTGCTCCATTCCCATTTCCATTCTTGGGGCCACTGTGGTTATGTGAGCTTCCTCCATTGTGGGTATGGCCTCCATGGTTTTGGGTATAACCTCCCGAGTTTGGGGTAAAATGAGGCTTCTGCTGAGCTCCTGAACTGTACTTCCCTTGTCCATACTTCCTTTTGCGGCTCTCAATTTGCTGCTGCTTCCCTTCAATCATAAGGGCCTTGTCTACCAACTCCTGGTAGTTGTTAAATGTTGCCACCAGTAACTGCATACTCATCTCATGATTCAGCCCCTCCATAAACTTCTCCTGCTTCGCGGCATCTGTGGCCACATCATCCGGGGCATAGCGAGCTAACTTGTTGAACTCATCCACGTACTGCCCCACAGTACGGTTTCCTTGGCGCAAGTTGCGAAACTCGCGCTTCTTCATGCTCATAGCTCCAGTTGAGGCATGAGCAGTGCGGAATGCTTGCTGAAACTGCTCCCAAGTGACATTGGCTATAGGGAAAGTGGCTGTGTAATTCTCCCACCATGAGGCTGCGGGTCCATCCAATTGATGTGCGGCAAAACGCACCTTCTCAGCATCTGTGCGACCTGCGGTGGTCAACTCCCTTCCGATCCTGCGTAGCCAGTCATCAGCAACTATTGGATCAGTGCTACTGGAAAACACCGGCGGCTGCAACCTCAGAAAACGGGCTAAGTTGTCAACTGGAGGTGGTGGCAGTGGGTTGTTGTTGTTGTTGTTGTTGTTGTTGTTGTTGCCTTTGTTCTAGACTAGTAGTTGCATCAAGGCATTCTGCTGTTGGATCAACTGGGTGAGCTCCGGTGGGAAGGCAAATCCGGGTTCACGTCTCGGAGGCATCTGATGGGTTTAGAGGGGAGAGATTAGAATAGAATGAGGTCTAGTGAGAAAGCACTACCCGTATGCACATGAGACAAACACATTCATATCACACCAAAATCAATTCAAACAAGGGCATACAATCGATCTAACTATCGTTACAGTGCTTGGACTACTACTATATACATGGGGGAAATACTACCAATAGTATGGTGGTCTACTAGAAATTTTGATCGGTGGAAGACTCCATGATATCCGCTCCAGCTTCGTCTTCATAATCATCATCACTACTGTCGGGGTCGGAGTCGGTGTCATCGATGATGATGTAGTCTTCTGAACGAATGTCATCGGAATGATCGTCATCTCCTCCTGGCGCAGGGTCTCCCATGAATACTCCTAGCTTCCTCGTCAGGTCGTCATTCTTCTCCACTAGTATTGCGATTTCCTCCTTGTATCCGTCACATGTAGACTTGAGTTCCTCTTCTAGCTCCATGTTCCGGGTCATCACCTTCTTCAGGTCTATCATGCTTGCACACATCTGGTTCTCCTGTCGACGAATGTGCTGGTTTAACTCCTGGATGAAGGCCGCACTGGACATGTCCTTCCTGGTGCTGATCATCTCCCATTGCTCATCTCGGCACCCACATATCTGGTAGATAGTGTCCATAAGATCCTTGTGGTAAACTTCACCAATGCGTCCCATGGCGATGTGGGCTGCCATGCTCTTACCTAGACTCTAGGTGGGTGCATCAAAGGAAAACTCTATGGGCTCAGTAACTTGCGTGAATGTCCTTCCAGGAACTTGAACTCGAATCATCCAACGCTCCTCTTCTGGTAAAGTGGTGGTGTAGGTCCCAGTGAAGCTTGGTATTCCGATGTTCAGGTACCTAGTGACTTTCTTCAAGTGTCGTCCAAACGGTGTGTCTTCATCTGGTTGTGCAAACTTGCTCCTTGAGTCCGCCATGCTATAGAGTAGAAAATGGAGAGGAGTCAGAAATGAGTAGACAAGAGTGACCTATGGCTCATCTTAGTGGTCGTGTCCTACATTCAGCGTGTGCTCTGGTACCATCTTGTAGCGACCCGACCTCAAACGGTCAAGTCTCTGTGCTTAAGTGTCATCCCTAGATCGGTAATGCTGACACACACAGTACTCGAAGGATTTATAACAGAGTAGCAATCACACACTTATTACATCGATAGTCTCCAAAAGAGAACTTATTACAATAAATATGGCTTAAGGCCATCTAAATAAGAAAATAGCGGAAGGCTTGGAAGATAAAGTGAGTCCATCAACTCCAACGGCATAGCTGAGTGCACGACAACGACCTAGCGCACCTTACTCTTCGTCTGAAAAGTCTGCAACATGATATGTTGCAGCCCGAAACGGGTCAGCACATGGAATATGCTGGCAATGTAACACAGTAGAGCAATGAACATGAATAAATGCTAGCACTACATGCATATATGGCTGGTGGAGGCTCTATGGTTATAATGTTTTGCGAAAAGCCAATTTTTCCCTACAACAAAGGAATATATTTTGTTTAACTATCATGGTAGTTAATAAACATTGAGAATGGTAAATCCCCATCTCAATCCCAACTAAACAAGTAATTAACAACCCAACAAATTAATTTAGAGTGATGAGATCAATATGACAATCCAAGAACCAAATACTCAAGATGTCCATAACCGGGGACACGGCTAATAATGATTAGTTTGTACACTCTACAGAGTTTTGCGCACTTTTCCCCACAAGACTCAATCTCCTCCATTGGATTTCTCGCACTACATGGTGTTTGAGAAACGGATGACCGAGACACAGTCTTTCAGAAGCATTAACTCTAACCCTGGGTAGACAGTACCAACCAACATCCCCTACAGCTACTAGCCTACCACTGGAAGAGGTCATCCAACATACTCAAGTATGCTAGAGCCCATAATAGCTTGTGGCTGCACACGGAAGTTTCTAGCATGAATAATCTTATGATCCCTTTGAGCCTGGGTGGCGAACCAAAAGGACAGCACTGGTACATCCCCAGGTGCCTGCAACCAATCCACCCAGATGTGTGTTTAAGTAGCCACCTTAAGTTAACCATTAATTAAGAATCTCACATCTGTCATGGATACACTCAAAACCAATCCACGTCTACGAGCATAGCATGGCTATATAAGCATAGCGTAGAAGTAACTCCCAGGGTTTGATAATAAAAGGGCAATAGGTTCTACCTCATCAACTACTTCCCAATACCCGCATATTAATCACAACCTAATCATGCAGTGTTTGAGGATGGTAACTGATGAGGACATCAATACCATTGTTACACCCACAACCCCTGCTACTATACATACTGGACCGATTACTAGAGCTCGCGCACGCCAATTAAATTACCAGGTACTTTCGTTTCTTGGTAATGATTCTAATGTTCATGAGAATATGATGCTGCCTAAATTGGATACATTTGTTTTGCTTACAAATGAAGGGCCTGGCTTGGAGAAGGATGAACATTGGAGCAAGAACAAGCATGGAGTTGATGCATGCGCAAGGGAGACAAGAACAGAGTTTCAAGTGATGCTTTCAGGACTTTGAAGCCACCATAATGAGTGCATGAAGCCTTGGACGAAATATACAAGATGCCACTTCATAATTTTCGTCCAGAGGCTATTCTAGGTGCTGCGTCACCTTATTTTGGGGCGGGCCCATGTAATTTCGAAATACTTCAATATAGGCTGTTTTTAGAGTCCGTATGTGTGGGGAAACAAGAGTTAGGGTGGGTTTCGGACCCCTCCTCCAAGGGCCACGAAATCCCCCCCTCTTCCTCGATATATACAACCCCTAGGGCATCGTTTAGACTTTGGGTTTTGTTTAGATTAAAAGTTCGCCATAGCTGCAACTTCGCGTACTTCGTGTGTGTTCAACGACCAGACAAAGGCGTCACAGAACCCCACCTTGATCAATAAAGCTTTCCTCTTATATTCGCAATATCCAGATTGCAATCTTAGTTTCTTGCTTGTTCTTCGTTTGCCTACAGGAAACAGACCTTCGTGGTCAGGTTGATCGTGCTCCGGCGTGGTCAATAACCTCTCGGAGTTGGTTTAGCGATTGCTAAGGCGCGACGTCCTCGCCCATTCGTAGTCGGATCGTCAAAGTCGACTTCCTCCAAAACGATAGCCACCATCTCATCGAAAGACGGGACACCTTTGCCTCTATCAAGTGGTATCAGATTTCCAGGTTGCTCGGTGAGATTTTACAGTTTTTCGTAGTTTAGATCGAGTCTGTTCTTCATACCTATAGTCCACAAAAAACCAAAAAAAATATTAGGGTTAGTTCATCTTATCCGAACCAATCTGAGCCTTTGCATAATCTTTTCTGTATTTTCTTTGCTGAATTTGCGGTTGCATCGTCATGTCAAGTTGCTGGTCCTAGCGTCTAGTACTTTAGAGTTTCGAGTTCTGTTCACAAGTTGTCACGCCGCCGCCGCACCATCGTCATCACCGCTGCCATATACCACCATTGTCATCACCGTTGCCATATACCACCATCATCATCACCGCCATATACCACCATCGTCATCACCGCTGCCATATACCACCACCGTCATCGCCGTTACCATATACCACATATCCACCGCCATCACGCTAATCTGAGTCCACCTCCATCACAGATTCGCCACCAGTCCATCTTCATTGCCTTGCAAATATCCGCCACCAGTCCGAGTTTCCACCAGATTCATCTCCGCCACCAATCCGAGTCCAGTAATTATTGCTCTGTTCTTGATTTCCAGATCGAGCGATACTCCGAGTCATGATAGAGTAGGACTCCCCAACTTCCGAGCCATCCGCAGAAGAAAAATAGTTCCAGTTTCAAAAAAAAACTAAGTCTGGAAAATTCTGGCTAGGCAGTTTTTAGGACATTTGTAGACTTTTTCGAAATTTTTTATTGCGGAGCAAAAAAAAGAGGACAAAAAAGTGCAAAAAAAGTGAAAAAAGAAAAAAAATCAGAGTGTGCTCCTCCCTTGTTTACATGCAGCGCTGTGATTTTGTTAGTGTTCTATGCTCGCGTCTCTAGTACGGTCTAGCCTAGGACCAGCACAGTACCGTCGTTGAGCGTTTATTCAACTTTGCATCTCTGAATTAATTATTGCTGACCCTTTTTGCTACCATAATATAAGCCTTCCCAGCTCCACATACATCTACATCGTGCGTTTGACTCTCCCTGGTAATCGCTCTATCCAAGCTTTGAGAGTTTTGACTACATCGGTTGCCGATCACCGCCTGCTGCTGGGTAAGAACTGGTAAGAATTTGAGATTTGCTTGACGGATTTGTGACACCCACCACCACCACTTGTTAGTAGTCTATAGGATCATATTTTTGTGTGTTTGTATTGCTGCTAACCATGCCAGGATCACAAGCCGATGAGATTGACTGGGAGAACTTAACGAACAAGGAGCTTCATGATAAGTTTCAGCAAATGATGACTCAACAGGTGCAAGATGTGCTGAACAATTTTGAAGAGGCCATGGAGAAGATCACTGCCCTTGAGAAGACGTTCGAAACAAAGCTCGATAGCACATTTAATGAACTGCTTGCGCGTCTTCCACCACCAGCTGCACCTGCCGCACCTCTGCAACAACAACAACAACAACGACGACGACGACTACCTCCACGTTGGGAAACAGCCCTCCGCCGAGCGAGTCGTGTCCCTCTTCAGCCTGGCCAAACTGCTGGTGCTGTTGTTGTTACTTCTGTGGCTCCTGCTGCTGATGTGGAGGAGGATGATTATGCGGGAGATTACGAGGATGAGGTTGATCAAAATCAGAACTACGTGCAACCACCAGCACAACAACCACCAGGTCGTCCACACGCAAATAATGGCAATGTTAGGGCTCTCCCTCAGGTACGAGATCATGACCATCTCCCTAAACTAAAATTCAATATTCCACCATCTGAGGGTAGATATGTTCCTGATATATATCTTACTTGGGAGTTAGAAACTCAACAGCGATTTACATGTTTACAATATCCTGAGGAGAGACGTGTTCCTGCTGCTGTTTGTGCTTTCACTAGCTTTGCATGTGTTTGGTTGTCTGAACATTGTAGATTATATCCTGTTCCAGCTACTTGGGCTGCTTTGAAAACTGCTATGCGTACTCGTTGGGTTCCACCATATTATCAACGTGAATTACTTCAAAAATTGCAGCGCTTAAGACAAGGAAAAAATTCTGTAGAAGAATATTATCAGGAATTACAAACTGGCTTGATTAGATGTGGTATTGTTGAGGAGAATGAAGCTATGCTTGCACGTTTTATGGGTGGATTAAATAGAGAGATTCAGACCATTCTAGAGTATAAGGATTATAATAATATCACTCGTTTATTCCATCTTGCTTGTAAAGCTGAACGTGAAGTGCAGGATCGACAGGCATTGGCGCGAACTAACTTTTCTGCAGGTCGACCTTCATCATGGACACCACGTGCATCATCTACTTCCACTGCACCATCACCTCCTTCAGGTGCCACCTCCAACCGTGATACAAGAAAGCAGGCACAACCACCACTATCTGCCAAGAGCACACCTGCCGGGCCTGCACAGAGCTCTTCTTCTTCCATGGCGTCAACAGGGCACACAAGTGATATTATTTGTCGTCGTTGTAAGGGAAGAGGACATTTTGTGAGAGAATGCAAATCTCAGCGTGTGATGATTGCTACTGAGGATGGTGGGTATGAGTCCGCTAGTGACTATGATGAGGAGACTTTGGCTCTTATTACACATGAAGAACACGGTGGAGATGATTCTGATCATGAGACGCAATACATGGCTGCTGAAGATGCTGACAGGTATGAATGTTTAGTTGCTCAACGTGTTTTGAGTGTGCAGGTTACACAAGTGAGCAAAATCAGAGGCATAATTTGTTCCATACAAAGGGAGTTGTGAAGGAACGTTCTATTCGCGTCATCATAGATGGAGGGAGCTGCAACAACTTGGCTAGCATGGAGATGGTGGAGAAGCTATCTCTCACCACAAGACCACATCCACATCCTTACTACATCCAATGGTTCAACAACAGCGGCAAGGTTAAGGTAACACGTACTGTTCGTGTGCATTTTAGTATCTCTACATATGCTGATTATGTTGATTGTGATGTGGTACCTATGCAAGCATGTTCCTTATTACTTGGTAGACCATGGCAATTTGATTAAAATTCTGTACACCATGGTAGAAACAATCAGTATACTCTTGTTCATAAGGATACAAATATTACTTTGCTTCCTATGACTCCTGATTCCATTTTGAAAGATGATATTCATAGAGCTAATAAAGCAAAACAGGAGAAAAATAAGAGTGAAAATCAGATTGTGGCAAAAGAATTTGAGCAACAAATGAAGCCTAATAATAAACCATCTAGTGTTGCTTCTGAAATTAAATTGAAAAGTGCATGTTTACTTGCCACCAAATCTGATATTGATGAGCTAGTTTTTAGCAAATCTGTTTTCTATGCTTTTGTGTGCAAAGAGGCATTATTTTCATTCGAGGACGTGCCTTCCTCTTTGCCCCTGCAGTCACTAACATTTTGCAAGAGTTCGCTGATGTCTTCCCACAAGACGTGCCACCGGGATTACCACCTATTCGAGGGATTGAGCATCAAATTGACTTAATTCCCGGTGCATCGCTACCCAACCGTGCACCATACCGTACCAATCCAGAGGAGACGAAGGAGATTATGCGTCAAGTACAGGAGCTGCTCGACAAAGGTTATATACGCGAATCTCTTAGTCCTTGTGCTGTTCCTATTATACTAGTGCCTAAAAAGGATGGTACGTCGCGTATGTGTGTTGATTGTAGAGGCATTAATAATATTACTATTCGTTATCGTCATCCTATTCCTAGGCTAGATGATATGCTTGATGAATTGAGTGGCTCTACAATATTCTCCAAAGTTGATTTGCGTAGTGGATACCATCAAATTCGTATGAAATTGGGAGATGAATGGAAAACAGCATTTAAAACTAAGTTTGGTTTATATGAGTGGTTAGTCATGCCTTTTGGGTTAACTAATGCACCTAGTACTTTCATGAGACTAATGAACGAAGTTTTACGTGCTTTCATTGGACGATTTGTGGTAGTCTATTTTGATGATATACTGATTTATAGCAAATCTTTGGAAGAACATTTGGAACATTTACGTGCTGTTTTTATTGCTCTACGTGATGCACGTTTGTTTGGTAACCTTGGGAAGTGCACCTTTTGCACCGACCGAGTATCTTTTCTTGGCTATGTTGTTACTCCACAGGAATTGAAGTTGATAAAGCCAAGATTGAAGCTATTGAGAGTTGGCCGCAGCCCAAAACGGTCACACAAGTGCGGAGTTTTCTTGGACTCGCTGGTTTCTATAGGCGTTTTGTGAGAGATTTTAGCACCATTGCTGCACCTCTCAACGAGCTTACAAAGAAGGATGTGCCTTTTGTTTGGGGTACCGCACAGGAAGAAGCCTTCACGGTATTGAAAGATAAGTTGACACATGCTCCTTTACTCCAACTTCCTGATTTTAATAAGACTTTTGAGCTTGAATGTGATGCTAGTGGAATTGGATTAGGAGGTGTGTTATTACAAGATGGCAAACCTGTTGCATACTTTTCTGAAAAATTGAGTGGGCCTAGTCTGAACTATTCTACTTATGATAAAGAATTATATGCTCTTGTTCGGACTTTAGAAACATGGCAACATTATTATGGCCCAAAGAATTTGTTATACATTCTGATCATGAATCTTTGAAACACATTAAAAGTCAAGCAAAACTGAACCGTAGACATGCTAAATGGGTTGAATTCATTGAGACTTTCCCTTATGTCATTAAACACAAGAAGGGTAAAGAAAATGTTATTGCTGATGCATTGTCTCGTCGTTATACTATGCTTTCACAACTTGACTTTAAAATATTTGGTTTGGAGACCATCAAAGATCAATATGTGCATGATGCTGAATTTAAAGATGTATTGCAGAATCGTAAAGAAGGTAGAACATGGAACAAGTTCGTCATTAACGATGGATGTGTTTCGTGCTAACAAGCTATGCATTCCAGCTAGCTCCGTTCGTCTTTTGTTGTTGCAGGAGGCGCATGGAGGAGGACTAATGGGACACTTTGGCGTGAAGAAGACGGAGGATATACTTGCTACACATTTCTTTTGGCCAAAGATGAGACGGGATGTTGAGCGTTTTGTTGCTCGCTGCACTACATGTCAAAAATCTAAGTCACGACTCAATCCTCATGATTTATATATGCCTTTTGGCTGTACCTAGTGTTCCTTGGGAGGATATATCTATGGACATTGTTTTAGGTTTACCTCGAACAAAGAAGGGGAGGGATAGCATATTTGTTGTCGTGGATAGGTTCTCGAAAATGGCACACTTTATACCATGTCATAAAAGCGATGATGCTGTTAATGTTGCTGATTTGTTCTTTCGTGAAATTATTCGCTTGCATGGTGTGCCAAATACTATTGTTTCAGATCGTGATACTAAATTCTTAGTCACTTTTGGAGATGTTTATGGGCTAAGTTGGGAACTAAACTGCTTTTTAGTACAACTTGTCACCCCCAAACTGATGGTCAAACTGAAGTAGTCAATAGAACATTGTCTACTATGCTTAGGGCTATTTTGAAGAATATAAGAAAATGTGGGAAGAATGCTTGCCTCATATTGAATTTGCTTATAATCGTTCGTTGCATTCTACTACTAAGATGTCCCTTTTGAAATTGTGTATGGTTTCCTACCTCGTGCACCCATTGATTTGTTGCCTCTTCCATCTTCGGAGAAGGTTAATTTTGATGCTAAACAACATGCTGAATTGATCTTAAAAATGCATGAGTTAACTAAGGAAAACATTGAGTGTAGGAATGCTAAATATAAACTTGCTGGAGATAAGGGTAGAAAACATGTTGTCTTTGTACCTGGAGATCTTGTTTGGTTACATTTGCGTAAGGATAGGTTTCCTAATTTGCGCAAATCAAAGCTAATGCCACGTGCTGATGGTCCTTTTAAGGTGTTAGAGAAAATAAATGATAATGCATATAAACATGAGCTGCCTGCAGATTTTGGGGTTAGTCCCACTTTTAACATTGCAGATTTGAAGCCTTATTTGGGTGAGGAAGATGAGCTTCCGTCGAGGACGACTTCATTTCAAGAAGGGGAGGATGATGAGGACATCAATACCATTGTTACACCCACAACCCCTGCTACTATACATCCTGGACCGATTACTAGAGCTCGCGCACGCCAATTAAATTACCAGGTACTTTCGTTTCTTGGTAATGATTCTAATGTTTATGAGAATATGATGCTGCCTAAATTGGATACATTTGTTTTGCTTACAAATGAAGGGCCTAGCTTGGAGAAGGATGAACATTGGAGCAAGAACAAGCATGGAGTTGATGGCATGCGCAAGGGAGACAAGAACAGAGTTTCAAGTGATGATTTCAGGACTTTGAAGCCACCATAATGAGTGCATGAAGCCTTGGACGAAATATACAAGATGCCACTTCATAATTTTCGTCCAGAGGCTATTCTAGGTGCTGCGTCACCTTATTTTGGGCCAGGCCCATGTAATTTCGAAATACTTCAATATAGGCTGTTTTTAGAGTCCATATGTGTGGGGAAACAAGAGTTAGGGTGGGTTTCGGACCCCTCCTCCAAGGGCCACGAAATCCCCCCCCCCCTCTTCCTCCATATATACAACCCCTAAGGCATTGCTTAGACTTTGGATTTTGTTTAGATTAAAAGTTCGCCATAGCCGCAACTTCGCGTACTTCATTTGTGTTCAACGACCAGACAAAGGCGTCACAGAACCCCACCTTGATCAATAAAGATTTCCTCTTATATTCGCAATATCCAGATTGCAATCTTAGTTTCTTGCTTGTTCTTCGTTTGCCTGCAGGAAACAGACCTTCGTGGTCAGGTTGATCGTGCTCCGGCGTGGTCAATAACCTCTCGGAGTTGGTTTAGCGATTGCTAAGGCGCGACGTCCTCGCCCGTTCGTAGTCGGATCGTCAAAGTCGACTTCCTCCAAAACGATAGCCACCATCTCATCGAAAGACGGGACACCTTTGCCTCTATCAGTAACTAATGCATAAAAACTGGGTAATAAAGAGGCATGATCAATGTGTTACTTGCGTTGCTGACAATCTGCAAACCCTCGGGACTCGTTGTAGCACACTTCGCACTCCGGGAATTCTATCGCAAACAAACAATAGCATGCATAAGCACTCAAGGATAGGATGCAAGGATAAAACTCAAATAAGAAGATCCAATCTGAAAGTTCAACTGAAGAGCTTCGATTCGCAAAAAGAATCAATCGAATCGGAGCTACGGAACTGAAACTACAATCAAAAGAACTTCGAAATCAAATCTGCTTGAAACCAAATTTTAAATTTGTCAAAACCTTGTTCAAGTTGATTAAACAGAAAGAGAGGCTCGAGACGAAGATTTTGGCGTTGGTTTCATTGGATTTGGACAAACGGTTTAGAAACGGCGAGGGTTTGAAGATCAGGGACTAATCTGCGATAAAAATAATTGCGGATTGGTCCCTTACCAAAAATAAACAGAAAAAGAAAAATCTATCGGACGAACATCAGCTAACAGAGACAAACGGGCGAACGCGTTCATTTAAACAAACGAACGAACAAATGTTTACTAAATAACTAAACCGAATAAAACCAAACCGATCTATTCGAAAAAACCGATCTAGGGTTTTAAAAAAACCCGAACGGTTTTACCTAAACCGAAAAAAACCGGTGCGAAAACCGGCAAGGTCAAAGGCAGGATTCCGGCCGCGGCGGCGGCTTCTCCGGCGCGCGGCGGAGCTCGGCGAGGCGGCGGGGCGAGGCGAGGCAGCAGCGGCGTGCGGCGCTGCGGCGGCGGGACGCTGCGGCAGGCGGCGGCGGTGGCAGGCGGCGGCGGCTGCCGCTTGCGGGGCGGGGCGGGGTGGTGGTGACGAGCGGCGCCGGAGTGTATTTAAAGGGGGAGGGGCGGCTCGGGGTGCTTGGGGGAGGGGGCGACGGCGGCGTGTCCGGGACGGACACGTCGTCCATGGTGGCGGCGGCGCTCGGGAGTCCTCTCCCGAGCCGGAGCGGGAGGCGCGCGGCTGGGCCGGCTGGGCTTCGGCCCGGCTCGGTCCGAAACATTTTTTTAATAAGATTCCGCCAAAAAATGCTAATAATATATTAAAAAATTATAAAAATGCCAAAAACAATTTTCACCGTCTAAATAGAATACTTAGAACAAAGTGAACATTTTCTTGGCCTAAAATGCAATTTTTTAAAAATGCATATTTTTCTAATTCAAATAAAATACCACTTAAATCCAAATAAAATTATTAATTTGATTTTAACATTTTTCCTGCAATATTTCATTTATTTTGGAGAAGTCATATTATCTCCTCTCATATATTTAAATTTTGGAAATATTTGTCAGAGAGAAAAAGAATTAAAACAGAAGTGATCCACTTTTCAATATTTGAGAAAATTCAAATATGAAAATAATAAAATCCCCAACTCTCTCCGTGGGTCCTTGAGTTTCTTAGGATTTTTAGGATCACAAAACCAAAATGCAAATAAAATATGATATGCATATGATGACCTATGTATAACATTCCAAATTGAAAATTAGGGATGTTACATAGACAATGTAAAACATGAATTCTTGGGTTTCGATGCAATGAAGAGCCTCCTCCTTGTGTCGTGACTGAACCTGTAGTCTTTCTAGTTTGTAATGGAAGGATGGTGCATTGTTCTATGTGTTATTGCCCATATATCAGTCCATAGGTGAGCTCACGGAAGAGTGGCAGAGTATACTTCAAACATAAAATCATTCATAACTCAATTTTACTAGCCGGATCTTGCCTCTGAACTATTGTCGAAGCCGACAAGTGGGTTATGGGCGCATACAAATTTTGGTTGTGATCATTTTGGCTGGTCATGGAGCTCCAATGAGTTGTTCCTGATGGATCCTTTTTGTTTCCAAAGTCTGATCTTCACCTGTTGACCATGTCAATGCTATCTCGAAGCATGTCTATGGTACTCTGATTTTAAACAGGAACATTTGAAGCCCAAAGCTAATTGTTTCCTGCTCAATTATCCACACACCGTTGTATGGGTAATGTCATGAAATTTCTCTCCCGTACCTAAAGAGTTTTCTACATTATATCACGTCATGGATATCATGCTCTGCTTGTCCTTGGAAAGGATATACCCTTGAAATATGTGTTTAAACACATTTTCCTTTCCATTCTTCTGTTTAATCTAATAATCATATTTTCCTTTCCATTGTTTGGTTTAACCTTTCTGGTGATCTATATGATCTAAGCAGTAATATTCTCCTGCTTATGTAAACACCTCGGTGTACAACTCTGTCAGTAAGACCCTGTTACTATTGTTGGTGACATTTCGGTAACCACCAATGGACGAGAACTTTGCCTAGTGGTCCGCCACGTTTTAACGAGCAGGAAAATGGTTCTCTTCGTCCCTCACCCTTGGTACCGACGATGTTGTTGACATATAACTGACAGGCTACCCTCTGACATGCCTTGCTATCATGATCGTGCAAGATGTCACCGCCCTTCCTACTTTTAATCCACATGGTGGGCCCATAACCCACAGTTCCACAGGATCGAAAACTGACTCTCCTGTGCACCCCCTGTTCCCAAATTTATTCATCGCGCGTGGCCTCGTATGTAATTCACGGACCATCGTCCTACTGATCTATTCGGGTATCAGACGCAATACTTATTCTCGTTGCTCTGAACCCCTTTCACCTTCTGATAGGCATCGAACGCTTGCCTATCGGTTTGAAACTGCTCATGGTACCTTCTTACTTTGCTCTCGACATCTTCTTAGGTTTCAATTCGAGAGATACTTATGCTTCTTCCCCTGGGTTAACCGCTTGATGCTCGATCTTGTTAGAATCCGTCCTTATAGGGAATAAGCTATTCCAATGAAAAGTTTTCCCTGCTCACCCTTTCGTAAGTACGGTGAAGATCCTGTAGGAAGGACGACAAACTTCATATTGATGACCTGAAGCAGAGGACTGAAGACATCAACGTAATGGATCGACCTCTTCGAGAAGAGCTACTATGACCGAGAAGAATCGTTAGAATTTCGTAACCAGATCCCTTCCCCCTTATAACCGCTCCTAAATCTCGGGACGAGATTTCTTGTAGTGGAGGAGAATTGTGACGCCCGGATAATCAAGCTACAGTAAAACTCTGCTAATGGTGCCACGTTACCTCCGTTACTGTTGCTAATCTATCGTTAGATCAAAACCGGTCCAAAATTCAAAGTTCAAAATCAAGCAAACAATAAACGTTTTCAAATATTAAAACTAAAATGTTCGGAGTGAACCAAATATTGCATAGATAATAATGGTGGAGAAACCTAACTTTAATAAAATGTTTAAGTGTTCAAAATAATTAAAATAGAGGTTTAAATATTAAAATAAATGCCTTGTGAATTTTATAAAATATTAAACTATTTTAATTTGGGTTGGGAATTAATGTGGCAATAGTATATTTAAAAGTATTAATTTAAGTGCTAGTGATAATTTTTATAAAACTAAAATAAAAGAGGAACTAAAAGAAAACAAAAAAGAAAAATAAGAAAAAGTAAAACAAAAACAAAACAAAGCAAAAAAAATACGAAGCAAGACCCACCCCCTCCCCTGGGCCGCTCGGCCCAGCAGGGCACCAGGCCAATGGGCTGGCCCAGCCGCGCCCCTGCATAACCCCCCACCCCGCAACCCTAGCCCACTACACCCCATTTTCCCCACGAACCCGTCTCCCCTCGCTCCTCCTCCCGAACGCGATCTGGATCGGGGCGCCTTGCCCCTGTGCCCACCGCCGGCGCCCCGTCGCCCCTGTCCCCCGTCTCCGACCACCGCCGCCTGAGGCCCCGGCGTCGGCGCCGCTCCCCCCCCCCCCCGTCGCCCGCCTCGCAGGACGCCGTGCTCGCCGCCCCGACGCCAACCGCCGTCGCCCGGAACCGTCGTCCTCATCCCCACCGCGCCGGACGGCCTCGACCTCCCCACGCTTCACTGAGCCCTCCATGAGCTCCGCAGTGAGCCTCTCCGACGATCCCCCCACCTCCCCCTCAATCTCGTTGCCATAACCCCCCACTTCGCGCACGACCTGGCCGCGCCCTCGCTCGCGCATGTCCGCCCGAGGCGCGCCTCTGTCCCTGCTGCTGTCGGTACTGCCGCCGCCTTCCGCCGCCTTCCGCCCCTGCTCGCCATGCGGCGACCGCCGCCACTCGCCATCACTGCACATCCCGGCCTCCCCGCCTGCGTCCTCGCTCGTCCCGCCCCGCATCGCCCCAGCGGCGCCCTACCACCCACGCCCCGCTATTGGCCAGGACGGCGCCCTACTCCCCGGCCCGCGCGGCTCGTCGCCGCACCATCCACGGCCTCCTGCCGCCCGCTTCCCCCCACGGGTTGCCCGCGGCGCCCGGCGGCCTCGTCCCGCTCGGGCGGGCTACGCCCACTCCTCGTGGGCTCCCACCCGTTAGCACCGCACCCGCTAAGGCCTCTGGCCATTGACAAACGGGGCCCACGCCCTGAGAATAAAAATAATAATAATAATAAAAATATATATATATAAATGATTTAAAAAATATTAATAATAAATAATAAAAATAATAAATGAAATTAATAAAAATAAATAATTAAAATAATAATAATAATAAATAAATAATAAAGATAATTAATTAACTTAATTAATCCTGTTAAGTTAAACTAATTAAACTTAATTAACCTAATAACTAGTTAACCTAATTAATCACTGTTAATTAGCTAAACAGTCCCTGACAGGTGGGACCCATCTGTCAGGTTGACCAGGTCAACGGTCAATGTTGACTGCTGACGTCAGCATGACATCATGCTGATGTCATAAATCCATTCTTGAATTAAAATTAAATAATTAATTAAATTCCAGAAATTATTAAAATCTTTAGAAAATCATATCTTTTAACCCGTAACTCGGATTAAATTATTTTCAACATGAAAGTTGCTCAGAACGACGAGACGAATCCGGTTACGCAGCCCGTACGTCCGCCACGCGTCCCTAGCATAGTGAACCTGCAACATTTCACCTCCGGCACCTCTGTCCGAAAACGCGAAACACCGGGAACACTTTCCCGGATGTTTCCCCCTTCGTCGGTATTACCTCCCACCACGTTAGGGCATACCTAGCATCACGTTTTGCCTCCTTATGTTTTGTGATGCTTTGTTTGCTCCGTATTTACTGTTTCTTCCCCCTCTCCTTCTCCGGTAGACTACGAGACCGACGCTGCTGCTACCCAGTTTGACTACGGAGTTGACGACCCCTCATTCTTGCCAGAGCAACCAGGCAAGCCCCCCCTTGATCACCAGATATCGCCTAGTCTTCTCTATACTGCTTGCATTAGAGTAGTGTAGTATGTTACTGCTTTCCGTTAATCCTATCCTGATGCATAGCCTGACATTGTTGCTACAGTTGTTACCCTTACCTGCTATCCTACTGCTTAGTATAGGATGCTAGCGTTCCATCAGTGGCCCTATTACACTCTTTTCCGTCTGCCATGCTATACTACTAGGCCGTGATCACTTCGGGAGGTGATCACGGGTATATACTATAAACATTATATACATGACACATGTGGTGATTAAAGTCGGGTCGGCTCGTTGAGTACCCGCAAGTGATTCTGATGAGGGGGCTGAAACAGGTGGCTCCACCCCGGTAGAGGTGGGCCTGGGTTCCTGACGGCCCCCGACTGTTACTTTATGGCGGAGCGACAGGGAAGGTTGAGACCACCTAGGAGAGAGGTGGGCCTGGCCCTGGTCGGCGTTCGCGGATAAATAACACGCTTAACGAGTTCTGGGTATTTGATCTGAGTCTGGCCATTTGGTCTATACGCACTAACCATCTACGCGGGAGTAGTTATGGGTATCCCGGCGTCGTGGTATCAGCCGAAGCCTTCGTGACGTCAGCGACTGAGTGGCGCGCGCCGGATTGGACTGGAACGCCACTAGGCTAGGTCTGCTTCCGGCCGCGTACGCAACGTGCAGGTGTGCATAGGGCGATGGGCCCAGACCCCTGCGCGCATAGGGTTAGACCGGCGTGCTGACCTCTCTGTTGTGCTTAGGTGGGGCTGCGACGCGTTGATCTTACAAGGCCGGGCATGACCCAGAAAAGTGTGTCCGGCCAAATGGGATCGAGCGTGTTGGGTTATGTGGTGCACCCCTGCAGGGAAGTTTATCTATTCGAATAGCCGTGTCCCTCGGTAAAAGGACGACCCGGAGTTGTATCTTGACCTTATGACTACTAGAACCGGATACTGAATAAAATACACCCTTCCAAGTGCCAGATACAACCCGGTGATCGCTCTCTAACAGGGCGACGAGGAGGGGATCGCCGGGTAGGATTATGCTATGCGATGCTACTTGGAGGACTTCAATCTACTCTCTTCTACATGCTGCAAGATGGAGATGGCCAGAAGCGTAGTCTTCGACAGGACTAGCTATCCCCCTCTTATTCTGGCATTCTGCAGTTCAGTCCACTGTTATGGCCCTTTACACATATACCCATGCATATGTAGTGTAGCTCCTTGCTTGCGAGTACTTTGGATGAGTACTCACGGTTGCTTTTCTCCCTCTTTTCCCCTTTCTATACCTGATTGTCGCAACCAGATGCTGGAGTCCAGGAGCTAGAGATCCCGAGGATGATTCTACATGGAGTTCGGCTTCGAGGAGTAGTTAGGAGGTCCCAGGCAGGAGGCCTTGCCTTTTCGATCGTTGCTACTTTTGTGCTAGCCTTCTTAAGGCAAACTTGTTTAACTTATGTCTGTACTCAGATATTGTTGCTTCCGCTGACTCGTCTATGATCGAGCACTTGTATTCGAGCCCTCGAGGCCCCTGGCTTGTATTATGATGCTTGTGTGACTTATTTATGCATTAGAGTTGTGTTGTGATATCTTCCCGTGAGTCCCTGATCTCGATCGTACACATTTGCGTGCATGATTAGTGTACGGTCAAATCGGGGGCGTCACAAGGGTGGTAGAGGGTGGCAGAGTATACTTAAAACAAAAAATCATCCAGAACTCAATTTTACAAGCCGTATCTTGCCTCTGAAATGTTGTCGAAGCCGGTGAGTGGGTTAAGGGCACATAAAACTTTTGGATGCAATCGTTTCGGCAGGTCATGGAGCTGCAATGGAGTTTTTATGGAAAAATTGTGACCGTTTCATGGATAGAACATCGCGGGACAGACCATGAATACAACTTTCAAGGTAAGTTGATCGCACCTATGAGCCATCCTGCACCATTCGGAATGACTTATAAATTTCGAGTGCATAAACTTAGTGAGGATGAACTATTATGTACTTTATGATACAAGAATAATGCATCCGCTAGTGAAAACATGAGGGTCGTAGCGGCATGGGTGATAATCCTCGTAAAGCATGAATTCTTGGTTTTCGATGCAACGAAGAGCCTCCTCCTTGTGTCGTGACAAAACCTGTAGTCTTTCTAATTTGTAATGGAATGATGGTGCATTGTTCTATATGTTATTGTCCATATATCAATCCATAGGTGAGCTCACGAAAGGGTGGTAGAGTATAATTCAAACAAAAAATCATTCCGAACTCAATTTTACAAAACGGATCGCCTCCAAAATGTTGTCAAAGCCGGCGAGTGGTTTATGGGTGCACACAACTTTTAGATGTGATCGTTTTGGCGGGTCATGGATTTCCAATGGAGTTTATATGGAAAAATTGTGGCCGTTTTATGGATACAACATCGTGGGACAGACCGTGAATACAACTTTCAAGGCAAGTTGATCGCACCTATGAGTTGTCTTGCACCATTTAGAATAACCTATAATTTTTTGAGTGCACAAACGGGGTGAGGATGAACTGCTATGTACTTTATGATTTAAGAATAATGCATCCGCTGGTGAAAACGTGAGGGTGGTACCGGATGGGTGATAGACCATGTAAAGCATGAATTCTTAGATTTCAATGCAACAAAGAGCATCCTCCTTGTGTCGTGACAGAACTAGTCTTGCTAGTTTGTAATGGAAGGATGGTGCGTTGTTCTACATGTAATTGTCCATATATCAATCCGTAGGTGAGCTCGCAGAAGGGTGGTAGAGTATACTTCAAACATAAAATCGTCTGGAATTCAATTTTAGAAGCCAGATCTTCCCTCCAAAATGTGGTCGAAGCCCGCGAGTGGGTTATGGGCGAACACAAATTTTGCTTTGAACGTTTCGGCAGGTCATGGAGCTCCAATGGAGTTTTATGGGAAAATTGTGGCTGTTTTATGGATACAACGTCGCGGGACAGACCGTGAATATAACTTTCAAGGTAAGTAGATCGCACCGACGAGCCATCTTGCACCATTCGGAATGACCTATAATTTTTCGAGTGCATAAATAGAGTGAGAATGAACTGTTATGTACTTTATGATCCAAGGACAATGCATCCACAGGTGAAAGCGTGAGGGTGGTAGCGGGATGGGTGAAAAACCATGTAAAGCATGAATTCTTGGGTTTCGATGCAACAAAGAGCCTCCTCCTTGTGTCGTGACTGAACCTGTAGTCTTTCTAGTTTCTAATGGAAGGATGGTGCATTGTTCTATATGTTATTGTCCATATATCAGTCCGTGGGTGAGCTCACGTAAGGGTGGTAGAGGGTGGCAGAGTATACATCGAACATAAAATCATTCAAAACTCAATTTTACAAGCCGGATCTTGCCTCCGAAATGTTGTCGAAGCAGGCGAGTGGCTTATGGGCGCATACAACTTTTTGTTGTGATCGTTTTCGTGGGTCATGGAGCACCAATGGAGTTTTTATGGCAAAACTGTGGCCGTTTTATGGATACAACATCGCGGGACATATCGTGAGTACAACTTTCAATGTAGGTTGATCGCACCGACGAGCCATCTTGCACCATCCGGAATGACCTATAATTTTTTTATTGCATAATCGAAGTGAGGTTGAACAGTTATGTATTTTAGGATCCAAGAGTAATGCATCCGCTGGTGAAAACGTGAGTGTGGTGGCGTGATGGGTGATAGACCATGTAAAGCATGAATTCTTGGGTTTCGATGCAATGAAGAGCCTCCTCCTTGTGTCGTGACTGAACCTGTAGTCTTTCGAGTTTGTAATGGATGGATGGTCCATTGTTCTATATGCTATTGCCCATATATTGGTCCGTAGGTCAGCTCAAGGAAGGGTGGTAGAAGGTGGCAGATTATAGTTCAAACATAAAATCGCCCGGAACTCAATTTTACAAGCCGGATCTTTCTTCTGAAATGTTGTTGAAGCTCGAGAGTGGGTTATGGGCGCATACTACTTTGGGTTGTGATCGTTTTGGTAGGTCATTGAGCTCCAATGGAGTTTTTGTGGTAAAATTGTGGTCGTTTTATGGATACAACATCGCGGGACAGACCATGAATACAACTTTCAAGGTAAGTTGATCGCACCGGCGAGCCATCTTACACCATTCGGAATGACCTATAAGTTTTCGAGTGCATAAACGGAGTGAGGATGAACTGTTATGTACTTTATGATCCCGAAATAATGCATCCGCTAGTGAAAATGTGAGGGTTGTAGCAGGATGGGTGATAGACCATGTAAAGCATGAATTATTAGGTTTCGATGCAACAAAGAGCCTCCTCCTTGTGTCGTGACAGAACCCGTAGTCTTTCTAGTTTCTAATGGAAGGATGGTGCATTGTTCTATATATTATTGTCCATATATCAATCCGTAGGTGAGCTCATGGAAGGGTGGTAGAGTACACATCAAACATAAAATCATCCAAAACTCAATTTTACAAGCCAGCTCTTGCCTCCAAAATGTGGTCGAAGCCCGCGAGTGGGTTATGGGCGAATACAACTTTTGGTTGTGATCGTTTGGCAGGTCATGGAGCTCCAATCGAGTTGTAGGGCAAAATTGTGGTCGTTTTATGGTTACAACATCGCGGGAGAGACCGTGAATACAACTTTCAAGGTAAGTTGATCGCCCCGACGAGCCATCTTGAACCATTCGGAATGACCTCTAATTCTATGAGTGCATAAACGCAGTGAGGATGAACTGTTATGTACTTTATGATCCAAGGACAATGAATCCATAGGTGAAAGCGTGAGGGTGGTAGCGGGATGGGTGATAGACCATGTAAAGCATGAATTCTTGGGTTTTGATGCAACAAAGAGCCTCCTCCTTGTGTCGCGATTGAACCTGTAGTCTTTCTAGTTTGTAACGGAAGGATGGTGCATTGTTCTATATGTTATTGTCCATATGTCAGTCCATAGGTGAGCTCATGGAAGGGGGTAGTGGGTGGCAGAGTATACATCAAACATAAAATCATTCGGAACTCAATTTTACAAGCCAGATCTTGCCTCTGAAATGTTGTCGAAGCCGGCGAGTGGGTTATGGGCCCATACAACTTTTGTTTGTGGTCATTTTGGCGGGTCATGGAGCTCCAATGGAGTTTTTATGGCAAAATTGTGGTCGTTTTACTGATACAACATCGCGGGAGAGATCGTGAATACAACTTTCAAGGTAAGTTGATCGGAACGACGAGCCGTTTTGCACCATTCGGAATGATCTATAATTATTCGAGTGCATAATCGGAGTGAGGTTGAACTGTTATGTACTTTATGATCCAAAAATAATGCATCTGCTGGTCAAAACGTGAGGGTGGTAGTGGGATGGGTGCTAGACCATGTAAAGCATGAATTCTTGGGTTTCGATGCAACAAAGAGCCTCCTCCCTGTGTTGTGACTGAACCTGTAGTATTTCTTTTTTAAATGGAAGGATGGTGCATTGTTCTATATGTTATTGTCCATATATCAATCTGTAGGTGAGCTCACGGAGGGGTGGTAGAGTATACTTCAAAAATAAAATCGTCCGGAACTCAATTTTACAAGCCGGATCTTCCCTCTGAAATGTTGTTGAAGGCCACGAGTGGGTTATGGGCGAATACAACTTTTGGTTGTGATCATTTTGGCTGGTCATGGAGCTCCAATGGAGTTTTATGGCAAAGTTGTGGCTGTTTTATGGATAGAACATCGCGGGACAAGTCATGAATACAACTTTCAAGGTAAGTTGATCGCACCGAGGAGCCATCTTGTACCATTCGAAATGACCTATACTTTTTCGAGTGCATAAACGGAGTGAGGATGAACTGTTATATACTTTATGATCCAAGAATAATGCACCCCCTGGTGAAAACGTGAGGGTGGTAGCGGGATGGGTGATAGACCATGTAAAGCATGAATTCTTGGGTCTTGATGCAACGAAGAGCCTCGTCCTTGTGGCATGACAGAATATGTAGTCTTTGTAGTTTGTAATGGAAGAATGGTGCATTGTTCTGTATGTTATTGTCCATATATCAATCCGTAGGTGACCTCACGGAAGGGTGTTAGTGTATACTTCAAACATAAAATAGCCCGGAGCTTAATTTTACAAGCTAGATCTTGCCTCCGAAATGTTGTCCAAGCTCGCGAGTTGGTTATGGGCAAATACAACTTTTGGTTGTGATCGTTTCGGTAGGTCATGGAGTTCCAATGGAGTTTTATGGAAAAATTGTGGCAGTTTTATGGATACAACATCGCGGGACAAGCCGTGAATACAACTTTCAAGGTAAGTTGATCGCACCGACGAGCCATCTTGCACCATTCGGAATGACCTATAATTATTGGAATGCTTAACCAGAGTGAAGTTGAACTATTATGTACTTTATGATCCAAAAATAATGCATCTGCTGCTGAAAACGTGAGGCTGGTAGCGGGATGGGTGCTAGACCATGTAAAGCATGAATTCTTGGGTTTCGATGCAACGAAGAGCCTCCTCCTTGTGTTGTGACTGAACCTGTAGTCTTTCTTTTGAAATGGAAGGATGTTGCATTTATCTATATGTTATTGTCCATATATCAATTGGTAGGTAAGCTCACGGAGGGGTGGTAGAGTATACTTCAAACATAAAATCGTCCGGAACTCAATTTTACAAGCGGGATCTTGCCTCTGAAATGTTGTCGAAGCCCACAAGTGGGTTATTGGCGAATACAACTTTTGGTTGTGATCGTTTTGGCAGGTCATGGAGCTCCAATGGAGTTTTAAGGAAAAATTGTGGCTGTTTTATGGATACAACATCGCGGGACAAGCCGTGAATAAACCTTTCAAGGTAAGTTGATCGCACCGACGAGCCATCTTGCACCATTCGAAATGACATATAATTTTTCGAGTGCATAAACGGAGTGAGGATGAACTATTATGTACTTTATGATCCAAGAACAATGAATGCCCTGGTGAAAACGTGAGGGTGGTAGCGGGATGGGTGATAGACCATGTAAAGCATGAATTCTTGGGTTTCGATGCAACGAAGAATTTCCTCCTTGTGTCGTGAGAGAACCTGTAGTCTTTCTAGTTTGTAATGGAAGGATGGTGCATTGTTCTTTATGTTATTGTCCATATATCAATCCGTAGGCGAGTTCACGGAAGGGTGGTAGTGGATACTTCAAACATAAAATCGTCCGGAACTCAATTTTACAAGCCAGATCTCCGAAATGTTGTCCAAGCTCGCAAGTGGGTTATGGGCGAATACAACTGTTGGTTGTGATCGTTTTGGTAGGTCATGGAGCTCCAATGGAGTTTTATGGCAAAATTGTGGCTTTTTATGGATACAACATCGTGGGACAAGCCGTGAATACAACTTTCAAGGTCAGTTGATCGCACCGACAAGCCATCTTGCACCATTCGGAATGACCTATAATTTTTCAAGTGCATAAATGGAATGAGGATGAACTGTTATGTACTTTATGATCCAAGCACAATGCATCCCCTGGTGAAAAAGTGAGGGCGGTAGCGGGATGGGCGATAGACCATGTAAAGAATGAATTCTTGGGTTTCGATGCAACGAAGAGCCTCCTCCTTGTGTCGTGACTGAAACTGTAGTCTTTCTATTTTGAAATGGAAGGATGTTGCATCGTTCTATATGTTATTGTCCATAATGAATCTGTAGGTGAGCTGAAGGAGGGGTGGTAGAGTATACCTCAAACATAAAATCGTCCAGAACTCAATTTTACAAGCCGGATGTTGCCTCTGAAATGTTGTCGAAGCCTGCGAGTGGGTTATGGGCGAATACAACTTTTGGTTGTGATTGTTTTGGCAGGTCATGGAGCTCCAATGGAGTTTTATGGAAAAATTGTGGCTGTTTTATGGATACAACATCGCAGGACAAGCCGTGAATACAAGTTTCAAGGTAAGTTGATCGCACCGACGAGCCATCTTGCACCATTCGAAATGACCTATAATTTTTTGAGTGCATAAACGGAGTGAGAATGAACTGTTATGTACTTTATGATCCAAGGACAATGCATCCCCTGGTGAAAACGTGAGGGTGGTAGCTGGATGGGTGATAGACCATGTAAAGCATGAATTCTTAGGTTTCGATGCAACGAAGAGCCTCCTCCTTGTGTCGTGATAGAACCTCTAGTCTTTCTAGTTTGTAACGGAAGTATGATGTTTTTTTTGTATGTCATTGTCCATATATCAATCTGTAGGTGAGCTCACGGATCCGTAGGTGAGATCAGGGAACGGCGGTAGTGTCGTCTGGAACTCAATTTTACAAGCCAGATCTCCGAAATGTTGTCCAAGCTCGCGAGTGGGTTATGGGTGAATACAACTTTTGGTTGTGATCGTTTTGGTAGGTCATGGAGCTCCAATGGAGTTTTATGGCAAAATTGTGGCTTTTTATGGATACAACATCGTGGGACAAGCCGTGAATACAACTTTCAAGGTAAGTTGATCGCACCGACGAGCCATCTTGCACCATTCGGAATGACATATAGTTTTTCAAGAGCATAAAAGGAGTGAGGATGGACTGTTATGTACTTTATGACCCATGAACAATGCATCCCCTGGTGAAAACGTGAGGGTGGTATGGGTGATAGACCATGTAAAGCATGAATTCTTGGGTTTTGATGCAACAAAGACCCTCCTCCTTGTGTCGTGACAGAACCTGTAGTCTTTCTAGTTTGTAATGGAAGGATGGTGCATTGTTCCGTATGTTATTGTCCATATATCAATCTGTAGGTGAGCTCACGGAAGGGTGTTAGTGTATACTTCAAACATAAAATCGTCCAGAACTCAATTTTACAAGCCAGCTCTTGCCTCCAAAATGTGGTCGAAGCCCGCGAGTGGGTTATGGGCGAATAAACTTTTGGTTGTGATCGTTTTGGCAGGTCATGAAGTTGTGGGGCAAAACTGTGGCTGTTTTATGGAAACAACATCGCGGGAGAGACCGTGAATAAAAGTTTCAAGGTAAGTTGATCGCACCGACGAGCCATCTAGAACCATTCGGAATGACCTATAATTTTATGAGTGCATGAACGGAGTGAGGATGAACTGTTATGTGCTTTATGATCCTAGAACAATGAATCCGCTGGTGAAAACGTGAGGGTGGTAGCGGGATGGGTGATAAACCATGTATACCATGAATTCTTGGGTCTCGATGCAACGAAGAGCCTCGTCCTTGTGTCGTGACTGAACCTGTAGTCTTTCTAGTTTGTAATGGAAGGATGGTGCATTGTTTTATATGTTATTGTCCATATATCAGTCCGTAGGTGAGCTCATGGAAGGGGGCAAAGGGTGGCAGAGTATACATCAAAGGTAAAATCATTCGGAACTCAATTTTACAAGCCAGATCTTGCCTCCGAAATGTTGTCGAAGCTGGCGAGTGGGTTATGGCTCCATACAACTTTTGGTTGTGATCGTTTTGGCGGGTCATAGAGCTCCAATGGAGTTTCTATGGCAAAATTGTGGCCGTTTTACTGATACAACATCGCGGGACAGATCGTGAATACAACTTTCAAGGTAGTTGATCGCACCGACGAGCCATCTTGCACCATTCGGAATGGCCTATAATTTATGATCCAAGAATAATGCATCCCCTGGTGAAAACGTGAGGGTGGTAGGGGGGATGGGTGCTAGACCATGTAAAGCATGAATTCTTAGGTTTCGATGCAACGAAGAGCCTCCTCCTTGTGTTGTGACTGAACCTGTAATCTTTCTAGTTTGAAATGGAAGGATGTTGCATTGTTCTATATGTTATTATCCATATATAAATTGGTAGGTGAGCTCACGAAGGTGTGGTAGAGTATAATTCAAACATAAAATCATCAAGAACTCACTTTTACAAGCCGGGTCTTGCCTCTGAAATGTTGTCGAAGCCCACGAGTGGGTTATTGGCGAACACAACTTTTGGTTGTGATCGTTTTGGGAGGTCATGGAGCTCCAATGGTGTTTTATGGAAAAATTGTGGCTGTTTTATGGATACAACATCGCGGGCAAGCCGTAAATACAATTTTCAAGGTAAGTTGATCGCACCGACGAGCCATCTTGCACCATTCGAAATGACATATAATTTTTTGAGTGCATAAACGGAGTGAGGATGAACTGTTATGTACTTTATGATCCAAGAACAATGCATCCCCTTGTGAAAACGTGAGCGTGGTAGCGGGATGGGTGATAGACCATATAAAGCATGAATTCTTGGGTTTTGATGCAACGAAGAGCTTCCTCCTTTTGTCGTGAGTGAACCTGTAGTCTTTCTAGTTTGTAATGGAAGGATGGTGCATTGTTCTGTATGTTATTGTCCATATATCAATCCGTAGGTGAGTTCACGGAAGGGTGGTAGTGTATACTTCAAACATAAAATCGTCTGGAACTCAATTTTACAAGCCAGATCTCCGAAATGTTGTCCAAGCTCTCAAGTGGGTTATGGGCGAATACAAATGTTGGTTGTGATCGGTTTGGTAGGTCATGGAGCTCCAACATCGTGGGACAAGCCGTGAATACAACTTTCAAGGTAAGTTGATTGCACCGACGAGCCATCTTGCACCATTCGGAATGACCTATAATTTTTCAAGTGCATAAACGGAATGAGGATGAACTGTTATGTACTTTATGATCCAAGAACAATGCAATCCCTGGTGAAAACGTGAGGGTGGTAGCGGGATGGGTGATAGACCATGTAAAGCATGAATTCTTGGGTTTCGATGCAACGAAGAGCCTCCTCCTTGTGTCGTGACAGAACCTGTAGTCTTTCTAGTTTGTAATGGAAGGATGGTGGATTGTTCTGTATGTTATTGTCCATATATCAATCCGTAGGTGAGCTCACGGAAGGGTGTTAGTGTATACTTCAAACATAAAATGGTCCGGAACTCAAATTTACAAGCCAGCTCTTGCCTCCGAAATGTTGTCCACGCTCACGAGTGGGTTATGGGCGAATACAACTTTTGGTTGTGATCGTTTTGGTAGGTCATGGATCTCAAATGGAGTTTTATGGCAAAATTGTGGTTGTTTTATGGATACAACATCGCGAGACAAGCCGTGAATACAACTTTCAAGGTAAGTTGATCGCCCCGACGAGCCATCTTGCACCATTCGGAATGACCTATAATTTTATGAGCGCATAAACGGAGTGAGGATGAACTATTATGTACTTTATGATCCAAGGACAATGCATCCACAGGTGAAAGCGTGAGGGTGGTACCGAGATGGGTGATAGACCATGTAAAGCATGAATTCTTGGGTTTCGATGCAACGAAGAGCTTCCTCCTTGTGTCGTGAGCGAACCTGTAGTCTTTCTAGTTTGTAATGGAAGGATGGTGCATTGTTCTATATGTTATTGTCCATATATCAGTCCATAGGTGAGCTCATGGAAGGGGGTAGAGGGTGGCAGAGTATACATCAAAGGTAAAATCATTCGGAACTCAATTTTACAAGCCAGATCTTGCCTCCGAAATGTTGTCGAAGCCGGCGAGTGTGTTATGGGCCCATACAACTTTTGTTGTGGTCATTTTGGTGGGTCATGGAGCTCAAATGGAGTTTTTATGGCAAAATTGTGGCCGTTTTACTGATACAACATTGCGGGACAGATCGTGAATACAACTTTCAGGGTAAGTTGATTGCACCGACGAGCCATCTTGCGCCATTCAGAATGACCTATAATTTTTCGAGTGCATAATCGGAGTGAGGATGAACTGTTGTGTACTTTATGATCCAAAAATAATGCATCTGCTGGTGAAAACGTGAGGGTGGTAGCGGGATGGGCGCTAGACCATGTAAATCATGAATTCTTGGGTTTCGATGCAACAAAGAGCCTCCTCCTTGTGTTGTGACTGAACCTGTAGTCTTTCTATTTTCAAATGGAAGGATGGTGCATTGTTCTATATGTTATTGTCCATATATCAATCCGTAGGGGAGCTCACGGGGGGGGGGGGGTGTGGTAGAGGATACTTCAAATGTAAAATCGTCCGGAACTCAATTTTACAAGCCGGATCTTGCCTCTGAAATGTTGTCGAAGGTCGCGAGTGGGTTATGGGCGAATACATCTATCGGTTGTGATCGGTTTGGCAGGTCATGGAGCTCCAATGGAGTTTTATGGAAAAATTGTGGCTGTTTTATGGATACAACATCGCGGGACAAGCCGTGAATACAACTTTCAAGGTAAGTTGATCGCACCGACGAGCCATCTTGCACCAGTCGAATTGACCTATAATTTTTCGAGTGCATAAACAGAGTGAGGATGAACTATTATGTACTTTATGATCCAAGAACAATGCATCCGCTGGTAAAAATGTGAGGGTGGTAGCGGGATGTGTGATAGACCATGTAAAACATCAATTCTTTTGTTTTGATGAAACGAAGAGCCTCCTCCTTGTGTCGTGACTGAACCTGTAGTATTTCTGCAATGCAAGGATGGTGCATTGTCCTATATGTTATTGTCCATATATCAGTCCATAGGTGAGCTCATGGAAGGGTGGTAGAGCGTGGCAGAGTATACATCAAACATAAAATCATTCGGAACTCAATTTTACAATCCGCATCTTGCCTCCGAAATGTTGTCGAAGGAGGTGAGTGGATTATGGGCGCATACAACTTCTGGTTTTGATCGTTTTGGCAGGTCATGGAGCTCCAATGGAGTTTTTATTCCAAATTGTGGCTGTTTTACTGATAGAACATCGCCAGACAGATCGTGAATACAACTTTCAAGGTAAGTTGATCGCACCGACGAGCCATCTTGCACCATTCGGAATGACCTATAATTTTTCGAGTGCATAAACAGAGTGAGGATGAACTGTAATGTAATTTATGATCCAAGAATAATGCATCCCCTGGTGAAAACGTGAGGGTGGTAGCGGGATGGGTGCTAGACCATGTAAAGCATGAATTCTTAGGTTTTGATGCAACGAAGAGCCTCCTCCTTGTGTTGTGACTGAACCTGTAGTCTTTCTAGTTTGAAATGGAAGGATGGTGCATTGTTCTATATGTTATTATCCATATATCAATTGGTAGGTGAGCTCACGAAGGGGTGGTAGAGTATACTTCAAACATAAAATCGTCCAGAACTCATTTTTACAAGCCGGATCTTGCCACTGAAATGTTGTCGAAGCCCACGAGTGGGTTATTGGCGAATACAACTTTTGGTTGTGATCGTTTTGGCAGGTCATGGAGCTCCAATGGAGTTTTATGGAAAAATTATGGCTGTTTTATGGATACAACATCGCGGGACAAGCCGTGAATACAACTTTCAAGGTAAGTTGATCGCACCGATGAGCCATCTTGCACCATTCGAAATGACCTAATTTTTTGATTGCATAAACGGAGTGAGGATGAAATGTTATGTACTTTATGATCCAAGAACAATGCATCCCCTGGTGAAAACGTGAGGGTGGTAGCGGGATGGGTGATAGACAATGTAAAGCATGAATTCTTGGGTTTCGATGCAACGAAGAGCTTCCTCCTTGTGTCGTGAGCGAACCTGTAGTCTTTCTAGTTTGTAATGGAAGGATGGTGCATTGTTCTGTATGTTATTGTCCATATATCAATCCGTAGGTGAGTTCACGGAAGGGTGGTAGTGTATACTTCAAACATAAAATCGTCCGGAACTCAATTTTACAAGCCAGATCTCCGAAATGTTGTCCAAGCTCTCAAGTGGGTTATGGGTGAATACAACTGTTGGTTGTGATCGTTTTGGTAGGTCATGGAGCTCCAACATCGTGGGACAAGCCGTGAATACAACTTTCTTGGTAAGTTGATCGCACCGACGAGCCATCTTGCACCATTCGGAATGACCTATAATTTTTCAAGTGCATAAACGGAATTAGGATGAACTGTTATGTACTTTATGATCCAAGAACAATGCATCCCCTGGTGAAAACATGAGGGTGGTAGCGGGATGGGTGATAGACCATGTAAAGCATGAATTCTTGGGTTTCGATGCAACAAAGAGCCTCCTCCTTGTGTCGTGACAGAACCTGTAGTCTTTCTAGTTTTTAATGGAAGGATGATGGATTGTTCTGTATGTTATTGTCCATATATCAATCCGTAGGTGAGTTCACGGAAGGGTGTTAGTGTATACTTCAAACATAAAATGGTCCGGAACTCAAATTTACAAGCCAGCTCTTGCCTCCGAAATGTTGTCCACGCTCGCGAGTGGGTTATGGGCGAATACAACTTTTGGTTGTGATCGTTTTGGTAGGTCATGGAGCTCAAATGGAGTTTTATGGTAAAATTGTGGTTGTTTTATGGATACAACATCGCGAGACAAGCCGTGAATACAACTTTCAAGGTAAGTTGATCGCACCGACGAGCCGTCTTGCACCATTCGGAATGACCTATAATTTTATGAGCGCATAAACGGAGTGAGGATGAACTATTATGTACTTTATGATCCAAGGACAATGCATCCAAAGGAGAAAGCGTGAGGGTGGTAGCGGGATGGGTGATAGACCATGTAAAGCATGAATTCTTGGGTTTCGATGCAACGAAGAGCTTCCTCCTTGTGTCGTGAGCGAACCTGTAGTCTTTCTAGTTTGTAATGGAAGGATGGTGCATTGTTCTATATGTTATTGTGCATATATCAGTCCATAGGTGAGCTCATGGAAGGGGGTAGAGGGTGGCAGAGTATACATCAAAGGTAAAATCATTCGGAACTCAATTTTACAAGCCAGATCTTGCCTCCGAAATGTTGTCGAAGCCGGCGAGTGGGTTATATGGGCCCATACAACTTTTGGTTGCGGTCGTTTTGGCGTGTCATGGAGCTCAAATGGAGTTTTTATGGCAAAATTGTGGCCGTTTTACTGATACAACATTGCGGGACAGATCGTGAATACAACTTTCAGGGTAAGTTGATTGCACCGACGAGCCATCTTGCACCATTCGGAATGACCTATAATTTTTCGAGTGCATAATCGGAGTGAGGATGAACTGTTATGTACTTTATGATCCAAAAATAGTGCATCTTCCGGTGAAAACGTGAGGGTGGTAGTGGGATGGGCGCTAGACCATGTAAATCATGAATTCTTGGGTTTCGATGCAACAAAGAGCCTCCTCCTTGTGTTGTGACTAAACCTATAGTCTTTCTATGTTCAAATGGAAGGATGGTGCATTGTTCTATATGTTATTGTCCATATATCAATCCGTAGGTGAGCTCACGGAGGGGTGGTAGAGTATACTACAAACGTAAAATCGTCCGGAACTCAATTTTACAAGCCGGATCTTGCCTCTGAAATGTTGTCGAAGGTCGCGAGTGGGTTATGGCCGAATACAACTTTCGGTTGTGATCGTTTTGGTAGGCCATGGAGCTCCAATGGAGTTTTATGGCAAAATTGTGGCTGTTTTATGGATCCAACATCGCGGGACAAGCCGTAAATACAACTTTCAAGGTAAGTTGATCGCACCGACAAGTTATCTTGCACCATTTTAAATGACCTATACTTTTTCGAGTGCATAAAAGGAGTGAGGATGAACTCTTATGTACTTTATGATCCAAGAACAATAAATCCCCTGGTGAAAACGTGAGGGTTGTAGCGGGATGGGTGATAGACCATGTAAAGCATGAATTCTCGGGTTTCGATGCAACGAAGAGCCTCCTCCTTGTGTCATGACAGAACCTGTAGTCCTTCTAGTTTGTAATGGAAGGATGGTGCATTGTTCTCTATGTTATTGTCCATATATCAATCCGTTGGTGAGCTCACGGAAGGGTGTTAGTGCATACTTCGAACATAAAATCGTCTGGAACTCAATTTTACAAGCCAACTCTTGCCTCCAAAATGTTGTCGAAGCCCGCGAGTGGGTTATGGGCGAATACAACTTTTGGTTGTGATCGTTTTGGTAGGTCATGGAGCTCCAATGGAGTTGTAGGGAAAAATTGTGGCTGTTTTATGGATACAACATCGCGGGAGGGACCGTGAATACAACTTTCAAGGTAAGTTGATCGCGCCGACGAGCCATCTTGAACCATTCGGAATGACCTATAATTTTATGAGTGCATAAACGGAGTGAGGATGAATTGTTATGTACTTTATGATCCTAGATCCGCTGGTGAAAACGTGAGGGTGGTAGAGGGATGGGTGATAGACCATGTATAGCATGAATTCTAGGGTTTTGATGCAACGAAGAGCCTCCTCCTTGTGTCGCGACTGAACCTGTAGTCTTTCTAGTTTGTAATGGAAGGATGGTGCATTATTCTATATGTTATTGTCCATATATCAGTCCGTAGGTGAGCTGATGGAAGGGGGTAGACGGTGGCAGAGTATACATCAAACGTAAAATCATTTGGAACTCAATTTTACAAGCCAGATCTTGCCTCCGAAATGTTGTCGAAGCCGGCGAGTGGGTTATGGGCCCATACAACTTTCGGTTGTGGTCGTTTTGGCGGGTCATGGAGCTCCAATGGAGTTTTTATGTCAAAATTGTGGTCATTTTACTAGTACAACATCGCGGGACAGATCGTGAATACAACTTTCAAGGTAAGTTGATCGCACCGACGAGCCATCTTGCACCATTCGGAATGACCTATAATTATTCGAGTGCATAATCAGAGTGAGGTTGAACTGTTATGTACTTTATGATCCAAAAATAATGCATCTACTGGTGAAAACATGAGGGTGGTAGTGGGATGGGTGCTAGACGATGTAAAGCATGAATTCTTGGGTTTCCATGCAACGAAGAGCCTCCTCCTTGTGTTGTGACTGAACCTGTAGTCTTTCTAGTTTGAAATGGAAGGATGGTGCATTGTTCTATATGTTATTGTCCATATATCAATCCGTAGGTGAGCTCATGGAGGGGTGGTAGAGTATACTTCAAACATAAAATCGTCCGTAACTCAATTTTACAAGCCGGATGTTGCCTCTGAAATTTTGTCGAAGGCCGCGAGTGGGTTATGGGAGAATACATCTTTTGGTTGTGATCGTTTCGGCAGGTCATGGAGATCCAATGGAGTTTTATGGCAAAATTGTGGTTGTTTTATGGATACAACATCGCGGGGCAAGCCGTGAATACAACTTTGAAGGTAAGTTGATCGCACCCAGGAGCCATCTTGCACCATTCGAAATGACCTATAATTTTTTGAGTGCATAAACGGAGTGAGGATGAACTGTTATGTACTTTATGATCCAAGAACAATGCATCCCCTGGTGAAAACGTGAGGGTGGTAGCGGGATGGGTGATAGACCATGTAAAGCATGAATTCTTGGGTTTCGATGCAACGAAGAGCCTCCTCCTTGTGTCGTGACAGAACCTGTAGTCTTTCTATTTTGTAATGGAAGGATGGTGCAGTGTTCTGTATGTTATTGTTCATATATCAATCCGTAGGTGAGCTCACGGAAGGGTGTTAATGTATACTTCAATCATAAAATCGTCCTGAACTCAATTTTACAAGCTAGATATTGCCTCCAAAATGTTGTCCAACTCGCGAGTGAGTTATGGGCGAATACAACTTTTGGTTGTGATCGTTTTGGTAGGTCATGGACCTCCAATGGAGTTTTATGGAAAAATTGTGGCTGTTTTATGGATACAACATCGCGGGACAAGCCGTGAATACAACTTTCAAGGTAAGTTGATCGAACCGATGAGCCATCTTGCACCATTCGAAATGACCTATAATTTTTTGAGTGCATAAACGGAGTGAGGATGAACTATTATGTACTTTATGATCCAAGAACAATGCATCCGCTGGTGAAAATGTGAGGGTGGTAGCGGGATGTGTGATAGACCATGTAAAACATCAATTCTTGGGTTTTGATGAAATGAAGTGCCTCCTCCTTGTGTCGTGACTGAACCTGTAGTATTTCTGCAATGCAAGGATGGTGCATTGGCCTCTATGTTATTGTTCATATATTAGTCCGTAGGTGAGCTCATGGAAGGGTGGTAGAGGGTGGCAGAGTATACATCAAACATAAAATCATTCGGAACTCAATTTTACAATCCGGATCTTGCCTGCGAAATGTTGTCGAAGCAGGTGAGTGGATTATGGGCGCATACAACTTTTGGTTTTGATCGTTTTGGCGGGTCGTGGAGCTCCAATGGAGTTTTTATACCAAATTGTGGCCGTTTTATGGATAGAACATCGCCAGACAGATCGTGAATACAACTTTCAAGGTAAGTTGATCGCACCGACGAGCCACCTTGCACCATTTGGAATGACCTATAATTTTTAAATTTGATAAATGGGGTGAGGATGAACTGTTATGTACTTTATGATCCAAGAATAATGCATCCCCTGGTGAAAAC
This sequence comes from Triticum aestivum, assembly GCF_018294505.1. Taxonomy (NCBI): domain Eukaryota; kingdom Viridiplantae; phylum Streptophyta; class Magnoliopsida; order Poales; family Poaceae; genus Triticum; species Triticum aestivum. The sequence goes on from NC_057805.1 coordinate 204,486,713, forward strand.
ATGAGGGTGGTAGCAGGATGGGTGATAGACCATGTAAACCATGAATTCTAGAGTTTCGATGCAACGAAGAGCCTCTCCTTGTGTTGTGACTGAACCTGTATTCTTTGTAGTTTGTAATGGAAGGATGGTCCATTGTTCTATATGTTATTGTCCATATATCAGTCCATAGGTGAGCTCACGGAAGGGTAGTAGAGGGTGGCAGAGTATACTTCAAACATAAAATCGTCCGGAATTCAATTCTACAGGTCGGATCTTTCCTCTGAAATGTAGATGAAGCCTGCGAGTGGGTTATGGGCGCATAAAACTTTGGGTTGTGATCATTTTGGTGGGTCATGGAGCTCCAATGGAATTTTTATGGCAAAATTGTGGCCATTTTATGGATGCAACATCACGGGACCAATCGTGAATACAACTTTCAGGGTAAGTTGATCGCATCGATGAGCCATCTTACACCATTCGAAGTGACCTATAATTTTTTGAGTGCATAAACAGAGTGAGGATGAACTGCTATGTACTTTATGATCCAAGAATAATGCAACCGCTAGTGAATATGTTAGGGTGGTAGCGGGATAGGTGATAGACCATGTTAAGCATGAATTATTGGGTTTCGATGCAACGAAGAGCCTCCTCCTTCTGTTGCGACTGAACCTGTAGTATTTCTAGTTTTTAATGGAAGGTTGTGGTGCATTGTTTTATATGTTATTATCCATATATCAGTTTGTAGGTGAGCTCACGGAAGGGTGGTAGAGGGTGGCAGAGTATGTTTCAGACATAAAATCAGCCGGAACTCAATTTTACAAGCCGGATCTTGCCTCCAAAATGTTGTCGAAGCCAGTGATTGGGTTATGGGCACATACAACTTTTGGTTCTGATCGTTTTGGCGGTTCATGGAGCTCCAATGGAGTTTACATGGCAAAATTGTGTGGCCATTTTATTGATACAACATCATGGGACAGATCGTGAATACAACTTTCAAGGTAAGTTGATCGCACCGACGAGCCATCTTGCACCATTCGGAATGACCTATAATTATTCGAGTGCATAATCGGAGTGAGGCTGAACTGTTATGTACTTTATGATCTAAGAATGATGCATCCGCTGGTGAAAATGTGAGGGTGGTAGCGGGATGGGTGACAGACCATGTAAAGCATGAATTCTTGGGTTTCTATGCAACGAAGAGCCTCGTCCTTGTGTCATGACTGAATCAGTAGTATTTCTAGTTTGCAATGGAAGGATGGTCCATTGTTCATATGTTATTTTCCATATATCAGTCGGTAGGTGAGCTCACGGAAGGGTGGTAGAGGGTGGCAGAGTATACTTCAAACATAAAATCATCCGGAACTCAATTTTACAAGCCAGATCATTCCTCTGAAATGTTGTTGAAGCTCGCGAGTGGGTTATGGGCGCATACAACTTTGGGTTGTGATCGTTTTGGTGGGTCATGGAGCTCCAATGGAGTTTTTATGGAACAATTGTGGCCGTTTTATGGGTACAACATCGCGGGACAAACCATGAATACAACTTTCAAGGTAAGTTGATCGCACCGACGAGCCATCTTACACCATTTAGAATGACCAATAATTTTAGAGTGCATAAACGGAGTGAGGATGAACTGTTATGTAATTTATGATCCAAGAATAATGCATCCGTTGGGGAAAATGTGAGGGCAGTAGCGGGATGGGTGATAGACCATGTAAAGCATGAATTCTTGGGTTTCAGTGCAATGAAGAGCCTCCTCCTTGTGTCATGATAGAACCTATAGTCTTTCTAGTTTGTAATGGAAGGATGGTGCCGTGTTTCAGTTTCAAACATAAGATCATCCGAAAGTCAATTTTACAAGCCGGATCTTGCCTCCAAAATATTGTCGAAGGCGACTAGTGGGTTATGGGCACATACAACTTGTGGCGGGTCACGGAACTCCAATGTAGTTTTTATTTCAAAATTGTGGTCGTTTTATGGGTACAACATCACGGGACATACCGTGAATACAACTTTCAAGGTAAGTTGATCGCACCGACGAGCTATCTTGCAGCATTAGGAATGACCTATAATTTTTCGAGTGCATAAATGGAGTGAGGATGAACAATTATGTACTTTATGATCCAAGAATAATGCATCCGCTGGTGAAAACGTGAGGGTGGTAGCGGGATGGGTGATAGACCATGTAAAGCATGAATTCTTGGGTTTCGATGCAACGAAGAGCCTCCTCCTTGTGTCGTGACTGAACCTGTAGTGTTTCTACTTTGTAATGGAAGGATGGTGCATTGTTCTATTTGTTATTGTCCATATATCAGTCTGTAGGTGAGCAAACGGAAGGGTGGTAGAGGCTGATAGAGTACACTTCAAACATAAAATCGTCCGGAACTCAATTTTACAAGCCGGATCTTGCCTCCAAAATGTTGTCGAAGCCCGCGAGTGGTTTATGGGCGAATACAACTTTTGGTTGTGATCGTTTTGTCAGGTCATGGAGCTCCAATGGTGTTTTATGGCAAAATTCTGGCTGTTTTATGGATACAACATCGCGGGACAGACCGTGAATACGACCTTCAAGGTAAGTTGATCGTACCGACGGGCCATCTTGCACCATTCGGAATGACCTATAATTTTTCGAGTGCATAAACGGAGTGAGGATTAACTGTAATGTAATTTATGATCCAGGAATAATGCATCCCCTGGTGAAAACGCGAGGGTGGTAGCGGGATGGGTGATAGACCATGTAAAGCATGAATTCTTGGGTTTCGACGCAACGAAGAGCCTCCTCCTTGTGTCGTGACTGAACCTGTAGTGTTTCTAGTTTGTAATGTAAGGCCGGTGCATTGTACTAATATTGTCCATATATCAGTCTATAGGTGAGCTCACGGAAGGGTGGTAGAGGGTGGCAGAGTATACGTCAAACATAAAATCATTCGGAACTCAATTTTACAAGCCGGATCTTACCTCTGAAATGTTGTCGAAGCCGGCAAGTGATGTTTCGGGCGCAAACAACTTTTGGTTCTGATCGTTTTGGCGGCTCATGGACCTCCAATGGAGTTTTTATTTCAAAATTGTGGTCGTTTTATGGGTACAACATCACGGGACATACCGTGAATACAACTTTCAAGGTAGTTGATCGCACCGACAAGCTATCTTGCAGCATTAGGAATGACCTATAATTTTTCGAGTGCATAAATGGAGTGAGGATGAACAATTATGTACTTTATGATCCAAGAATAATGCATCCGCTGGTGAAAACATGAGGGTGGTAGCAGGATGGGTGATAGACCATTTAAAGCATGAATTCTTGGGTTTCGATGCAACGAAGAGCCTCCTCCTTGTGTCTTGACTGAACCTGTAGTGTTTCTACTTTGTAATGGAAGGATGGTGCATTGTTCTATTTGTTATTGTCCATATATCAGTCAGTAGGTGAGAAAACGGAAGGGTCGTAGAGGCTGGCAGAGTACACTTCAAACATAAAATCGTCCGGAACTCGATTTGACAAGCCGGATCTTACCTTCAAAATGTTGTCGAAGCCGGCGAGTGGGTTATGGGCGCATACAACTTTTGGTTGTGATCGTTTTGGCGGGTCATGGAGCTCCAATGGAGTTTTTATGGCAAAATTGTGGCCGTTTTATGGATACAACATCGCGGGACACACCATGAATACAACATTGAAGGTAACTTCATCGCACGGACGAGCCATGTTGCAACATTCGGAATGACCTATTATTTTTCGAGTGCATAATCAAAGTGAGGATGAACTGTTATGTACTTTATGATCCAAGAATAATGCATCTGCTGTTGAAAACATGAGGGTGGTAGAGGGATAGGTGATAGACCATGTAAATCATGAATTCTTGGGTTTCGATGCAATGAAGAGCCTCCTCCTTGTGTCGGGACTGAACCTGTAGTCTTTCTAGTTTGTAATGGAAGGAAGGTGCATTGTTCTATATGTTATTGTCCATATACGGTCCTTAGGTGAGCTCACGGAAAGGTGGTAGAGGGTGGCAGAGTATACTTCAAACATAAAATCATTCCGAACTCAATTTTACAAGCCTTCTCTTGCCTCCGAATTATTGTGGAAGCCGGCGAGTGGGTTACGGGCGCATACAACTTTTGGTTGTGATTGTTTTGGAAGGTCATGGAGCTCTAATGGATTTTTTATGGAGAAATTGTGGCCGCTTTATGGATACAACATCGCGGGACAAACCGTGAATACAACTTTCAAGGTAAGTTGATCACACCGACAACCATGTTGCACCATTCGGAATGACCTATAATTTTGAGAGTGCATAAACGGAGTGAGTATGAACTAATATGTACTTTATGATCCAAGAATAATGCATCCACTGGTGAAAACATGAGGGTTGTAGGCGGATGGGTGATAGACCATGTATAGCATGAATTCTTGGGTTTCGATGCAACGAAGAGCCTCCTCCTTGTGTCGTGACTGAACCTGTAGTCTTTCTAGTTTGTAATGAAAGGATGGTGCATTGTTCTATATGTTATTGTCCATATATCAGTCAGTAGGTGAGCTCACGGAAGGGTGGTAGAAGGAGGCAGAGTATACGTCAAACATAAAATCATTCGGAACTCTATTTTACAAGCCGGATCTTACCTCCGAAATGTTGTCGAAGCCAGTGAGAGGGTCTTGGGTGCATATAAATGTTGGTTGTGATCGTTTTGGTGGCTCATGGAGCTCCAATGGAGTTTAATGGCAAAATTGTGGCCGTTTTATGGATACAACATCGCGGGACAGATCGTGAATACAACTTTCAAGGTAAGTTGTTCGCACCAACGAACCATCTTGCACCATGCGGAATGACCTATAATTTATTGAGTGCCAAAATGGAGTGAGCATTAACTGTTATGTACTTTATGATCCAAGAATAATGCATCCGCTGATGAAAACATGAGGGTGGTAGCAGGATGGGTGATAGACCATGTAAAGCATGAATTCTTGGGTTTTGATGCAACAAGGAGCCACCTCCTTTTGTCGCGACTGACCTGTAGTCTTTCTAGTTTGTAATGGAAGGATGGTGCATTCTTCTATATGTTAGTGTGCATATATCAGTCCGTAGGTGAGCACACAGAAGGGTGCTCGAGGGTGGCAGAGTATACTTCAAACGTAAAATCATCTGGAACTCAATTTTACAAGCCGGATCTTGCCTTTGGAATGTTGTCAAAGCCAGCGAGTGTGTTTTGGGCGCATACAACTTTTGGTTGTAATTGTTTTGGCGGGTCATGGAGCTCCAATGCAGTTTTTATGGTAAAATTGTGGCCATTTTATATATACAACATCGTGGGATAGACCGTGAATACAACTTTCAAGGTAAGTTGATCGCACCAATGAGCCAGCTTGCACCATTCGGAATGCCTATAATTTTTCGAGTGCGTAAACGGAGTGAGGATGAACTATTATGTACTTTATGATCCAAGAATAATGCATCCGCTGGTGAAAATGTGAGGGTGGTAGCGGGACGGGTGATAGACCATGTAAAGCATGAATTCTTAGCTTTCGATGGAACGAAGAGCCTCCTCCTTGTGTCGCGACTGAACCTGTATTCTTTCTAGTTGGTAATGGAAGGATGGTGCCTTGTTCTATATGATATTTTCCATATATTAGTCCGTAGGTGAGCTCACGAAAGGGTGGTCGAGGGTGGTAGAGTATACTTCAAACATAAAATCATCCGGAACTCAATTTTACTAGCCGGATCTTGCCTCCGAAATGTTGTCGAAGCCGGCGAGTGGGTTATGGGTACATACGACTTTTGGCAGGTCATGGAGCTCCAATGGAGTTTTTATGTCAAAATTGTGGTCGTTTTATGGATACAACATCGCGGGACATACCGTGAATACAACTTTCAAGGTAAGTTGATCGCACCGACGAGCCATGACTACTTCAGGATGCTGCTAACGCGACACTACGATCAGAGACCCTTCGATGAAACTATGTGCGATGCCATAATCGCAAACGATGGTGTAAAAACCCGTCAAAAAAGGTCCAAAATGTTTGCGATGGAGGATGCATCAAACAAGGTTCAGATTTTAGTTGCGTGTGTGATGCAGGGCATATAGTTCATCTCAATTAACCATTTGCGATGAGGAGGAACAAAAGAAACGGGCAGCCAGATGAAGGTGTGTGCGATGTACATCATACGGTTCAGTCGGATGAACTGTTCGTGATTATGCAACACAAAAGAAACGGTCAGCCAGATCAAAGGTGTGTGCTATATAGGGCATGTGGTTCACTCAGATGAACTGTTTGCGTTGAGGCATGAGAACAGAAACGGTTCAAATGAACAAGATGTGTGTGGTACGAGGCAAACAGGTCTGTAATCGGAAACGTGTGTGAAGACCAATAACAACACAGACGATTACTACTAACAAGCCGTGTGTGTTGTGAGCAAATGATTGCTGGTATACAATTGTGAGTGATTGATGAAAACATCACCGACGGGTTCCATTGTTTAGTCCGTGTGCGATGTGATTTTCTTTGTCCGCACAACATCTACACTCTGTCTACAGAGCATCAACATATATACTTAAAAAGACAGCATTGCAGAACCAAATTAAGCATACAATTACACAAGTGACTACACACATAACATTTCCACACACCAAATAAAGCAATCACGTGCATAGTAAAGTAGGAGAAATGAGGATCTAATCATCTACTTATTGTTGCGACGACGCTTTCCATTGCTCTGCTTCCGGCTGGATCCCTGGCCGTTTTGGGGAAGGAGGGACTTCCTCATGTCAACGATCTGCCTGTACATGTCGTAGCTCGTGTATGCCTCCTTGGCCGTGTACACAATGTGAGATTTGTCGAGTATCTCCATCCAGGCCAAGTGCCAGGCACGCTTGTCCTTGTTGCACGAATCCTTCATGTCTCTGTAGTAGTGGTCGATGATGGCCTTGGCGACGTGAACCAGTGAGTCCTTCTCATGCTCCTTGCTGCCCCTGGTCCTGTATTGGCCCTGGATGTCGACAAGACTCTGGCAGGCGATGCCCGGATTCTCGAGCGCCTTTACATCGTTGGTGATGTCCACCGTAGCGAACATGTAGTGGGGGCTGTTGACATGTAGCGAGCTGACTTCAGACGGTCAAATCTCTATGCATAAGTGTCATCCCTGGATCGGTAATGCTGACACACACAGTACTTGAAGAATTTACAACAGAGTTCAATCACACACTTATTACATCGAATGTCTCAAAAGAGAACTTACTACAATAATATGGCTTAAGGCCAACTAAATACAATAACAGCGGAAGCTTCGAAGGTAAATGAGTCCATCAACTCCAACGGCATAGTTGAGTGCACGACAACGACCTAGCGCACCTTACTCTTCGTCTGAAAAGTCTGCAACATAGTACGTTGCAGCCCGAAATGGGTCAGCACATGGAATATGCTGGCAAAATAACACTATAGAGCAATGAACATGAAATAGCTATAACTATATGCATATATGGCTGGTGGAGGCTCTATGGTTATCATTTGCATAAAGCTGATTTTCCCTACAACAAAGGAATATATTTTATTTAACTACAAAGTTTGTTGAAAACATTGAGAATGGAAACCCCATCTCAATCCAAAATTAGTAATCATTAACCCAACAAATTAATTAAATAAAGTGATGACATCAACATAATAATTCAAGCACCAGATACGCAAGATGTCCATAACCGGGGACACGGCTAACCATGATTAGTTTGTACACTCTGCAGAGGTTTGCGCCCTTTTCCCCACAAGACTCGATCTCCTCCGTTGAATTTCTCGCACTACATAGTGTTTGAGAAACGGATGACCGAGACATAGCCTTTCAGAAGCATTAACTCTTTCGATGGGTAAACCGTACCACCTACATCCCCTACATCTGCTAGTTTACCACTGAAAGAGGTCACACAACATACTCAACTATGCCAGCCCATAATGGCTTGTGGCTGCACACGGAAGTTTCTAGCATGAATAATCTTATGATCCCTTTGAGCCTGGGTGGCAAACCATAGGATGATCACACGGATTCCCCGGGACCTCCTTGGACAACACTGGATTACCCCAGCTGCCCACAAACAATCCACCCTGATGTGTATTAAAGTAGCCACCTTAAGTTAAACCTTAGTTAACAATAATCTCTCACATCTATCATGAATCACTCAAACCAAACCACGTCTACGAGCATAGCATAGCAGTATAAGCATAACCTAGAAGTAACTCCCAAGGTTTGCAATAATGGACAATAGGTTCTACCTCATCAACTACTTCCCAATACCCACATGTTAAACAGATCCTACTCATGCAATGTTTGAGGGTTGAAACTAATGCATAAAAACTGGGTAATAAAGGGGTATGATCAAAGTGTTACTTGCCTTGCTGACGATCTGAAAACCCTAGTGACTCGTAGTAGCACGCTTCGCACTTCAGAAACTACATCGCAAACAAACAATAACATAAATAAGCACTCAAGCAATAGATGCAAGGTAAACTCAAAAGAAAAGATCCAAACTGAAAGTTCAACCGAAGAGCGTCGATTTGCAAAAAGAATCAATCAAATCGGAGCAACGAAACACAAACTACGATCAAAAGAAGTTCGAATTCAAAATTGCTTGAAACCAAATTTTAAATTGTCAAAATCATTTTCAAGTTGATTATCTGGAAAGAGGGGTTCAAGACGAAGATTTTGGCGTTGGTTTCACTGGATTTGGACGAATGAACAAAAAGTTGCGAGGGTTTGAAAATCAGGGGCTAACCTGTGATAAAAAATAATCACGGATAGGTCCCTGGATGAAAATAAAATAGAAAGAAAAACCTATCGAACGAACGTTCGCTATCAGGGTCAACGAATGAATACGTTCGCTAACAGAGACACTCGAGCGAATGCTCACTAATTAGCGAACTCGAAAAAACCGATCTAAATCGTTGAACCGAAAAGAAAACTAACAAAAGCCTAAAAAAACGATCTAGGTTTTATACCTAAAACCAGCGGAAGAAACCGGCAGGCGGCGGCGTTCAACGGCGCTGGCGGTGGCTCCGGCGCGGGGAGGAAAGGGCGGTGCGACCATGTGGGGCAGCGGCGGCAGGCGCGATGGCGGGCGGCGCAAGGCGCGGCGGCGGCGGCGGCTGCGGGCTGCGGCGGCTCGGGGCGAGGTCGGGAGGAGGAGGCGGCGGGGCGGCGACTTTTAAAGGGCAGGGGACGGCGCCTTTGGGAAGGGGGCGGCGCGGGGTGGAGTCCGGCTCAGACTCCCCTCGGCGTCCGTGCGGGAGAGGGGCCGCGCGCAGGAGGAAGGCGGCGGCGCCTGGTGGGCCGGCCTGCTCGGCTGGGCCTCAGCCTAGTCGGGCGGGAAAAGTTTTTTTAATGAAAATTCCGCCCGAATAAAAATACTAATAAACTATAGAAATATTCTAAAAATACCAGAAACAATTTTCACCATCTAAACCTAATATTTACAAGAAAGTGAACATTTTTCTGGCGCAAAAATGCAATTTTCAAAAATGCATATTTTTCTAAATCAAATAAAATAGCAAATAAAATATAAATTTGATTTTTAAAATGTATCCTCCAATATTCCACTCTTTTGAAGAAGTCATATTATCTTCACTCATTTATTTTTAATATTTTGAAATAATTGGAGAGAAAAATATTATCCTCTTTTCAAATTTGAGAAAAATTCAAATATGAAAATTTATGAAATCCCCAACTCTCTCCTTGGGTCCTTGAGTTGCTTAAGATTTCTAGGATCACAACCAAAATGCAAAAATAAAATATGATATGCATATGATGACCTATGTATAACATCCAAATTGAAAATTGGGATGTTACAAACCTACCCCCCTTAAGATGAATCTCGCCCTCGAGATTCAGGTTGGCTAGAAAATAGGTGTGGGTGGTCTTTCCGTAGGTCTTCTTCTCGCTCCCACGTGGCTTCATCCTTGGTATGGTGGCTCCATTGAACTTTGCAAAACTTGATAACCTTGCTGCATATAACTCGGCTGGCAAACTCGAGAATCTTGACGGGTTTCTCCTCGTAGGTTAGGTCACTATCCAACTGAATTGCTTCCAGGGGCACTGTATCTCTTAGAGGAATATCGGCCATCTCAGCATGGCACTTCTTCAACTGGGAAACATGAAACACATCATGAACTCCTGGCAATCCTTCGGGTAACTCCAACTTGTAGGCAACTTCCCCCATATGTTCCAAAACTCGGTATGGTCCTACAAATCTCGGGGCTAACTTTCCCTTAACTCCAAAGCATTTAACTCCTCGCAGAGGCGACACACGAAGATATGCTCGGTCTCCAATTTCATAGACTACCTCCTTGCGTTTAGTGTCCGCATAACTCTTCTGCCTGGACTGAGCTACCTTCAGTCTATCTCGAATCAACTTAACCTTCTCTTTAGATTCCTTGATTAAATCCGGTCCAAACAACTGGCGGTCTCCAACTTCATCCCACATTAACGGTGTCCGGCACTGCCTTCCATACAAAGCTTCAAAAGGTGCCATCTTCAAACTAGCCTGATAACTGTTGTTGTATAAGAACTCTGCATAAGGTAAATTATCGTCCCAACTGGATCCATAATCTAGCGCACAAGCTCTCAACATGTCCTCCAGAATCTGATTGACTCTCTCGGTCTGTTCATCTGTCTGCAGATGAAAGGTTTTACTGAACTTTAGCATGGTACCCAAAGTCTGGTGCAACTGATTCCAAAACTTTGAAGTAAACTGTGTTCCTCTATCTGATATGATGGTCCTCGAAACTCCATGCAGACATACGATCCTGGTCATATATATCTTGGCCAACTTTGCACTCGTATAAGTGGTTTTCACTGGGATAAAGTGAGCCACTTTGGTCAAACGGTCAACTACTACCCAGATAGAATCATATCCCCATCGAGTGCTGGGTAATCCGGTGATGAAATCCATGCCAAGCTTGTCCCACTTCCATTTGGGTATCGAAATTGGCTGCAGTAATCCTGCCGGCTTCTGATGTTTTGCCTTCACTCTCCGACATACATCACATACTGCTACATACTCGGCAATATCCTTCTTCATACCTGTCCACCAGAAACATTCCTTCAAATCCAAATACATCTTGGTGTTTCCGGGGTGAATCGAGTATGGCGAATCATGGGCCTCCTGAAGTATTAACTTCCTGACTCTGCATTATTGGGTACATATACACGATCCTCAAACCATAAAGTTTCGTGCTCATCCTCACGAAAACCCTTGGCTTTTCCCTTGCTCAACTTCTCCTTTATCTCAGCAATTTCTTTATCCTCCTTTTGAGCTTCTCGAATCTTTCCCAATAATGTAGACTGAACCTCCATTGCCGCAACAAAACCTCTTGGAACTATCTCCAAACGAAGTTCCTTGAGATCGTCGACTAAATCCTGCGGTAATCCTCCGCTTACGAGGGTATTGACATAACTCTTCCGGCTCAAAGCATCGTCTACGACATTGGCCTTTCCTGGATTAATGCAACTTCATATCATAATCCTTTATGAGCTCCAACCATCTCCTTTGCCTGAGATTCAGCTCCATCTAAGTGAAAATGTACTTCAAACTCTTGTGATCCGTGTACACATCACAACGGTTTCTAATAAGAAAATGTCTCCAGGTCTTCAGCGCATGTACTACTACTGCTAACTCCAAATCATATGTGGCATAATTCAGCTCATGAGGTCGAAGCTGTCGTGAGGCATATGAAACAACTCTTCCGTCTTGCATAAGTACACCTCCAAGTCCTCGGCGAGAAGCATCGCAATACACTTGGAAATCCTTGCGTATGTCCGGAAGAATTAGCACTGGGGCTGTAACTAATCGCTTCTTCAACTCCTGAAAACTGGCTTCACATTCTTCGGTCCACTTAAACTTGGTGTCTTTCTTCAATAACTCCGTCATGGGCTTCGCAATTTTCGAAAAATTCTCAATGAATCTCCGGTAATATCCCGCGAGTCCAAGAAAACTGCGGATCTCTCCTACTGAGGTGGGGGCCAACCACTCAGTGACAGACCGAACCTTGGTAAGGTCTACTGCTATACCTTCTCCTGATATAACATGTCAAAGAAATCCAACTTCTTTCAATCAAAACTCAGATTTGCTGAACTTGGCATATAGCTGATGTTCCCTGAGCTTCTCGAGAACTAAATGCAAATGCTCCTTGTGTTCCTCTTCATTCTTCGAGTATACCAATATATCGTCAATGAACACCACACCAAACTTATCCAAGAACTCCATGAACACCTTATTCATAATACTCATGAAATAGGCAGGGGCATTAGTCAATCCAAATGACTTAACCGTGTACTCATATAGCCCATACCTGGTGGTGAAAGCTGTCTTAGGTATATCCTGTTCTCGGATCTTCAGCTGGTGGTATCCTGATCGCAAATCGATCTTGGAGAATACTTTAGCTCCTTGCAGCTGGTCAAACAAATCATTGATCATCGGTAGTGGGTACTTATTCTTGATCGTCACCTCATTCAATGCGCGATAATCAACAACCATTCTCAAAGATCCATCCTTCTTCTCAACTAAGAGCACTGGGGCTCCCCACAGTGATGAACTTGGTCGAATATATTCTTGATGGAGATGAAGTTACTAAAGCACAGGATGAGACCAAAGCATGCTAACCAATTCAACTCATGGCTGGCTCTTCAAGGATAGCTTCTTTTCTCTGTTTTGGCAGCTACTTCCTGGCTAGTCTCTAGCTTTAGTCTTAGTTCTAGCCTTTCTCTTAGTCTTTTTTTGGTTACTCCTAGCTTCTTTAGCTTCTTCTCTTTTTTCTTTTTTCTTCTTCTTTTCTTTTCTCTGTTCTTCTTAAGGGGCTCCTCTCAAGCCCTTGTAGTCCTTTTTTTCTTTCCTTGTACTGCTGGACCTTGCCTGGTTATTTATAAAAATTGTAGTGGGGTGTTTTGCCCTACTGTTTATAGTCAAAAAAACTTGGTCGAATATAACCTTTCTCCAATAATTCCTTAATCTGCTTCTTAATTTCCTCCAGATCATTTGCTGGCATCCGATACGGTCTCTTGGATATTGGTCTGGTGCCTGGCAATAGCTCTATCAAAAATTCTATATCTCGATCTGGCAGCATGCCTGGTAGTTCGTCTGGAAATACATCCGGGTAATCCTTCACAACAGGCACTTCCTCCTGAACAACTCCTGAGATGGAATTCACTGGGGTCCTCCTTGGCGCATGCCTAGATACATACTTGATCCTCTTTCCCTCCGGAGTGGTGAGTAAAATTGACTTACTCGCACAATCGATGTTTCCTCCACGTTGATGTGGTTCACCTGACCTCTGATGAAGGGATTGGGCTTCTTCCCAGAGCTTCCATTTCCATTGCCATTCTTCAACACAGAACAATCGTTGGCATAGTGCCCAGTCTTCCCGCACTTGTAACAGGTGACATGACTCAAATCCTTCTTAGCGAGTGTTGCTGGGTTGGAACGGTTCTGGTTGCTGCTAGCTCCATTCCCATTTCCATTCTTGGGGCCACTGTGGTTATGTGAACTTCCTCCATTTTGAGTGTGGCCTCCATGGTTATGTTGGATGTGTCCTCCTGAGTTCGGGGTAAAATGAGGCTTTTGTTGAGCTCCTGAATTGTAATTCCCTTGTCCATACTTCCTTTTGCGGCTCTCTATCTGCTGCTGCTTGCCTTCAATCATAAGAGCCCTGTCTACCAACTCCTGGTAGTTAGCAAATATTGCTACCATCAACAGCATACTCGGCTCATCATTTAGTCCTTCCATAAACTTCTCCTGCTTCACGCATCTGTGGCCACATCATCTGGGCCATAGCGAGCTAACTTGCTGAACTCATCCACGTACTGCTGATACGTCTCTGTCGTACCTACTTTTCCAAACACTTTTGCCCTTGTTTTGGACTCTAACTTGCATGATTTGAATGGAACTAACCAAGACTGACGCTATTTTCAGCAGACTTTCCATGGTGTTATTTATGTGCAGAAACAAAAGTTCTCGGAACGACCTGAAACTCCACGGAACATCTTTTTGGAAAATATTAAAAATACTGGAAGAAAAATTCACGTCAGGGGGCCCACACCCTGTCCACGAGGGTGGGGGCGTACCTCCCTACCTCGTGGGCCCCCTGACGCTCCACCAACCTCAACTCCAACTCCATATATTCAGTTTCGGGGAGAAAAAAATCAGAGAGAAGGATTCATCACGTTTTACGATACGGAGCCGCCGCCAAGCCCTAAAACCTCTCGGGAGGGCTGATCTGGAGTCCGTTCGGGGCTCCGAAGAGGGGAATCCGTCGCCATCGTCATCATCAACCATCCTCCATCACCAATTTCATGATGCTCACCGCCATGCGTGAGTAATTCCATCGTAGGCTTGCTGGACGGTGATGGGTTGGATGAGATCTATCATGTAATCGAGTTAGTTTTGTTAGGGTTTGATCCCTAGTATCCACTCTGTTCTGAGATTGATGTTGCTATGACTTTGCTATGCTTAATGCTTGTCACTAGGGCCCGAGTGCCATGATTTCAGATCTGAACCTATTATGTTTTCATGAATTTATGTGAGTTCTTGATCCTATCTTGCAAGTCTATAGTCACCTACTATGTGTTATGATCCGGCAACCCCGAAGCGACAATAATCGGGACCACTCCCGGTGATGTCCATAGTTTGAAGAGTTCATGCATTCACTATGTGCTAATGCTTTGTTCCGGTACTCTATTAAAAGGAGGCCTTAATATCCCTTAATTTCCGCTAGGACCCCGCTGCCACGGGAGGGTAGGACAAAAGATGTCATGCAAGTTCTTTTCCATAAGCACGTATGACTATATTCGGAATACATGCCTACATTACATTGATGAATTGGAGCTAGTTCTGTGTCACCCTATGTTATGACTATTACATGATGAACCGCATCCGGCATAATTCTCCATCACCGATCCAATGCCTACGAGCTTTTCATATATTGTTCTTCGCTTATTTACTTTTCCGTTGCTACTATTACAATTACTACAAAACCCAAAAATATTACTTTTGCTACTGTTACCGTTACTTCCATATTACTTTGCTACTAAATACTTTGCTGCAGATATTAAGTTATCCAGGTGTGGTTGAATTGACAACTCAGCTACTAATACTTGAGAATATTCTTTGGCTCCCCTTGTGTCAAATCAATAAATTTGGGTTGAATACTCTACCCTCGAAAAATGTTGCGATCCCCTATACTTGTGGGTTATCAAGACTATTTTTTGGCGCCGTTGCCGGGGAGCATAGCTCTATTCTTTGAGTCACTTGGGATTTATATCTGCTGGTCACTATGAAGAACTTGAAAGACGAGAAAACAAAAATCTATCCCTCAACTACGAGGGGAGGTAAGGAACTGCCATCTAGCTCTGCACTTGATTCACCTTCTGTTCTGAGTAAGCTTGCGACACCTAAACCTGCTTCTGCTATTCGTTCTGATATGTCGCATGTTATTGATGATGCCACTTCTGCTATGCATGATACTTATGTTGAAACTACTACTATGCTTGATACTACTGTGCCACTTGGTGAATTTCTTGATGAACAACTTGCTAGGGTTAGAGAGAATGAAATTATTGAAACTGATAATATCGATGAAAGTGATGATGAAGACTCTCCCCCTAATAAATATGAATCGCCTGTTATTCCTGAGGGTTATGTTTTGGAAAAAGAAGCTGCTTTAGCTATTTTAGCTTGCAAAGATAGATACGAGCTCAAGAGGTTATTAGCTAAATGGAAGCAGCAATCTCTTAATGCTAGACTGAAACATGACCCTGCTTTTGCTACTTCACCTATCTGTGTTACTGATAAGGATTATGAATTCTCTGTTGATCCTGATGTAATTACTTTGGTTGAATCTGATCCTTTTCATGGCTATGAATCTGAAACTATTGTGGCACATCTTACTAAATTAAATGATATAGCCACCCTGTTCACTAATATGATGAGAAATCTCGCTACCTTTATATCCTTAATATATTTCCGTTCTCATTAAAGGGTGATGCTAAGATATGGTTTAATTCTCTTGATCCTGGTTGTGTGCGTAGTCCCCAGGATATGATTTATTACTTCTCTCCTAAATATTTTCCCGCTCATAAGAAACAAGCTGCTTTAAGGGAAATATATAACTTTGTGCAAATTGAAGAAGAGAGTCTCCCACAAGTTTGGGGGAGGCTTCTCCAATTACTTAATGCTTTGCCTGATCATCCTCTTAAGAAAAACGAAATACTTGATATCTTTTATAATGGACTAACCGATGCTTCCAGAGATTACCTAGATAGTTGTGCTGGTTCTATTTTCAGGGAAAGAACACCGGATGAAGCTGAAATTCTATTGAATAATATGTTGACAAATGAAAATAATTGGAAACTTCCTGAGCTAGCTCCTGAGGCAATTCCTGAGCCTATTCCTAAACCAACTCCGAAGAAGAGGGGTGTTCTATTTCTCAGTCCTGAAGATATGCAAGAGGCAAAGAAATCTATGAAAGAAAAAGGCATTAAAGCTGAAGATGTTAAGAATTTACCTCCTATTGACGAAATACATGGTCTTAATCTACCGCCTGTTGAAGAAACATATGGTCTTAATCCTTCACCTATTAAAGAAACTTATGGCCTTGAGAACCCGACACAGGTAGTAAAGGTAAATTCTCTCTATAGATTTGATGAAGGTGATATTCCTCACTATAAGTCTGCTAGACAATGCTTAGAAGAGTTTGATAATTTTATTATCAAACAAGAAAACTTCAATGCTTATTATGGTAGACAATTGAAATACAATTCAGATATGCTTGAACACTTGGGTGATTATATGTCTAGAGTTAAGGGTGAACTTAAACTCATTAGTAAACATGCTTCTATGGTTACCACTCAAGTAGAGCAAGTACTTAAAGCTCAAAATGATTTGCTCAATGAAATGAATAGTAAGAAAAATGACTATGCTGTTAGAGTGGCTACTAGAACTGGTAAAACGACTCAAGAACCTTTGTATCCTGAAGGCCACCCTAAGAGAATTGAACAAGATTCTCAGAGAAATAATATTGATGCACCTAGTCCTTCTAAAAAGAAGAAAACGAAAAATGATAGGACTTTGCATGCTTCTAGTGAACCTATTGCTGAAACACCTGAGAATCCAAATGATATATCTATTTCTGATGGTGAAACACAATCTGGTAATGAACATGAACCTAATGAAAATGTTAATGATGATGCTCAACCTAGTAATGATAATGATGTGGAAATTGAACCCGCTGTTGATCTTGATAACCCACAATCAAAGAATCAACGTTATTATAAGAGAGACTTTGTTGCTAGGAAGCACGGTAAAGAAAGAGAACCATGGGTTCAGAAACCCATGCCTTTTCCTCCCAAACCATCCAAGAAAAAGGATGATGAGGATTTTGAGCGCTTTGCTGAAATGATTAGACCTATCTTTTTGCGTATGCGTTTGACTGATATGCTCAAAATGAATCCTTATGCTAAGTATATGAAAGATATTGTTACTAATAAAAGAATGATACCGGAAGCTGAGATTTCCACCATGCTTGCTAATTGTACTTTAAAGGGTGGAATACCTAAGAAACTTGGAGATCCAGGAGTACCCACTATACCATGCTCCATTAAAAGAAAGTATGTTAAAACTCCTTTATGTGATCTTGGAGCCGGTGTTAGTGTTATGCCTCTCTCTTTATATCATAGACTTGACTTGAATAAGTTGACACCTACTGAAATATCTTTGCAAATGGCTGATAACTCAACTGCTATACCTGTCGGTATTTGTGAGGATGTGCCTGTTGTGGTTGCAAACGTTACTATTTTAACGGACTTTGTTATTCTTGATATTCCCGAGGACGATAGTATGTCTATTATTCTTGGAATACCTTTTTTGAATACTGCATGGGCTGTTATTGATTGCAACAAAGGCAATGTCACTTTTCATGTTAATGGCAATGAGCATACGGTACACTTTCCGAGGAAACAACCTCAATTCCACAGTATTAACTCTATTGGAAAAGTTCCATCTATTATTTTTGGAGGTTTTGAATTTCCTCTTCCTGCTGTCAAGAAGAAATATGATATTCTTATTATTGGGGATGTGCATATCCCCATTGAGGTAACATAGTGTTATTCGAAATTTCTCCGGTTCCATGTTGTTCAGAATGAGTTTGTTAACAAGACCTGATCAACCTTGTTAGTGGATTCCTTTTGATGAGCATGAGATGGATGAAACTAGAAGGCACAACCTTCTGTACTCTCCTTCTGCTTTCTGTTATTTAGTTGAAATAAAGTAAAAATAGTATTTTTCTGTCTGTTTTCTGATTTATCCGTGCAATATAAAAATACCCCAAAAATAAAAGTTCTCCAAATTCCCTGAAAATGGAATATGATTTTTTCTGGAATATTTGAGAATATCTGGCACTGAGAACACAGCAGGCGGGGCAAGCACCTGGCCACGAGGGTGGAGGGCGCGCCCTACACTGAGAACACAGCAGGCGGGGCAAGCACCTGGCCACGAGGGTGGAGGGCGCGCCCTACCCCCTGGGCGCGCCCCCCTGCCTCATGGGCCCACGGTGGCCCCCCTCCACTTATTCCTGAACCCACACACTTCTTCTTCCTCCCAAAAAAATCACCATCCAGCTCAAGCACGAGTTCTAGCTCATTTTGCTGTGATTTTCGATCTTCTTGCTCAAAGCACCTCTCACAAAACTGCTTTGGGGGGATTGTTCCGTGGTATGTGACTCCTCCATTGGTCCAATTAGTTTTTGTTCTAGTGCTCTATTCATTGCAAATTTGTGCTGCCTAGGTGACCATGTTCTTGAGCTTGCATGTCAAATTTATATGGTTCCAAGTAGTTCTAATGCATGATATAGTCTCTAGGCACTTGTAGGAGTAGTTGCTATCAATTTTGTTGAGCTTGGTTCACTTTTATTTGAAGTTACTAAAAATTTCAGAATTTTTCAGAAAATAATGAAGAGATTTTTTAGGGGCTCATCGAGCCGAAGCTCGAAGGAAAAAGCAAAATGAAGAAGCAGAGAGGCCCAAATATAATCTGCCTCGCACCGCGGAGGTTCGGCCGTGTGAATGGCCTTCCGATGATTTCTTGAGAGAAGTCGGGACTTATGATGATTTCTATTCATTGGCTGAGAATGCAGGCCTCACCGACATCCTCCGCGACCAACGCGAACAGTATCTCTTACTCACCAATACTTTTGTGCAAAACTTCTACTATTATCCTAAGGAAACACCTCCTTCAGTAGAGTTTCATTTATATGATGTTGTTAAGAAGATGCCACTAGATGAATTTTGGAAGGTTTGCAAAATACCTTTTGAGGGTAGTTTGGAGGAACCACATCGTAAAGATGTGGACGGGTGTATTGACACCATCACTGTGGGGGAAACCAGGAAGGTTTCCGATGCAAGAATCACTAGCATACATTTTCCTGTTTTACGCTACTTTGCCATATTTGCTAGTCGTTGCTTAATTGGTGGCGGAAACTATGGAAACCTTAGTGTTCCTGATATTATCATTTTGTTCCATGGTTTATTTTCCGATAACACTGTTAGTATGGGCGGTATTATTGCTAAACGGTTAAGTTTGAACCGTACAAAGGGCCCCATCTTTGGAGGTATTTATGCTTCACGCCTCACTGCATATTATAACATACCTATTAGGCACTATGAAAAAGAAGAAAAATTGCTACCCAATGCTTATTTAGATTATAAGAGTATGATAGCGCATGACTTTATTGTTAAGAATTGGGAAGGGGCTCTTAAATACAAATTATTCTTTGATAAACATCACCCTGAGACTATTACCTTGCCTGCTCCCTCCTTGTTTAATTTATCTACAGGTCTGTATCTCGTTCCGTGGGCGGCCATTCACGCCTACTGGAACCCTACACCAGCCACGGAGCCGGAACCACAATTTGAGCCTCCACGACAGTCTAACTACCAGTGGGATCCGGAGATGATTTCCAACTAGTGACAATCAGAGTCTTCTTCATCTCAGTACGACCCCGGCTACAACTACGGATATCCGCCAGGCCACCCGTGGCAATAGACCAACTTAGGCCAAAAGCCTAAGCTTGGGGGAGTACGTATTTCCCACTGACATTACATTCATGTTCACACACACTCATTGCTAGATGTCGGTGCTCATACTCTTTCGCTGCAATATCTTTATTTTCCTTTTCTTGCTTTCTTCTTGTGTGTTTGTTAAACCTTAAGAAAAACCAAAAAATTAGTGTAGCTTCTAGCTAGTTTACTTTTGTTGCTTTAGTAGTAATTATTAAAAAGAAAAACCCAAAAAGATTTCCCGTTCTTCTTTTGCTTGTTGGGAGCATTCCCGTGTAAATAGTTTTATTATTTTCTTTTCTTTGGGGGTTGATAGGAGAAGATCATAATTAAATTGTTGAAGTGGCTCTTATATGCATTATTCTTGATTTAACCAAGAGCCCATATTGCCTTGTCTTCTCCTTTTTATTGAATGCTCGCAGATTCCAGCTTAGTCCAATGCAAGTGCACTCTTATTATTATTCACATCGTTCGGTCGTGCAAGTGAAAGGCAATTATGATGATATATGATGGATTGACTGAGATGAGAGAAGCTGGTATGAACTCGACCTCTCTTGTTTTTGGAAATATGATTAGTTCATCGTTCCTGATTCAGCCTATTATGAATAAACATGTTTGCAATCACAATTAGAGATCATAGTTGCTTGTGCCATGCTTGATTAGCTATGAGTTATAATGGTTTACCTTGCCTGCCAACATGCTATTAAAATGGTTGTGATGTGGTATAGTGGGGTGGTATCCTCCTTTGAATGATTTAAGTGACTCGACTTGGCACATGTTCACACATGTAGTTGAAACAAATAAACATAGCCTTCACGATATTTATGTTCATGGTGGATTATATCCTACTCATGCTTGCACTCAATGTTTATTAATTTTAATGCATGTTCATGACTGTTGTCGCTCTCTAGTTGGTCGCATCCCAGTCTTCTGCTAGCCTTCACTTGTACTAAGCGGGAATACTGCTTGTGCATCCAATCCCTTAAACCCCAAAGTTATTCCATATGAGTCCACCATACCTTCCTATATGCGGTATCTACCTGCCGTTCCAAGTAAATTTGTATGTGCCAAACTCTAAACCTTCAAATGAAATTCTGTTTTGTATGCTCGAATAGCTCATGTATCAACTAGGGTTGTCCGTATCTTCCATGCTAGGCGGGTTATTCTCAAGAGGAGTGGACTCCGCTCCTCACTCACGAGAAAATGGCTGGTCACCGGGATGCCCAGTCCCATGCTTTATGCAAACTAAATCAAATTAATTGCAAACAAAACTCCCCCGGGGCTGTTGGTAGTTGGAGGCACTCGTTGTTTCGAGCAAGCCATAGATTGATGCTTGTTGGTGGAGGGGGAGTATAAACGTTACCATTCTGTTTGGGAACCGCCTATAATGTGTGTAGCATGGAAGATATCGCCATCTCTTGGTTGTTATGTTGACAATGAAAGTATGCTGCTCAAAATATTATTTATCTCTATTTCAAAACCGAGCTCTGGCACCTCTACAAACCCCTGCTTCCCTCTGCGAAGGGCCTATCTATTTACTTTCATGTTGAGTCATCACCCTCTTATTAAAAAGCACTAGCTGGAGAGCGCAGCTATCATTTGCATCCATTACTATTAGTTTATATTGGGTATGACTATGATTGGATCTCTTTTACCATGAATTACAATGTCTAGTCAGTCCTTGATCTTTAAAGGTGCTCTGCATTTATGTTTTGCGGTCTCAGAAAGGGATAGCGAGATACCATCCTATTATATCATATCATGGTTGTTTTGAGAAAGTGTTGTCATCCGAGATTTATTATTATGGCTCGCTAGTTGATTATGCCATTTATATGAGTAAACATGAGACCTAAGAGTTATTGTGAATGTGGTTAGTCATAATCTTTGCTGAAAACTTGAATGCTGGCTCTACATATTTACAACAACAAGAGCAAACAGAGTTTGTAAAAGTTTTCCTTTATCACTTTCAGTTTATCAACTGAATTGCTTGAGGACAAGGAAAGGTTTAAGCTTGGGGGAGTTGATACGTCTCCGTCGTATCTACTTTTCCAAACACTTTTGCCCTTGTTTTGGACTCTAACTTGCATGATTTGAATGGAACTAACCAAGACTGACGCTGTTTTCAGCAGACTTTCCATGGTGTTATTTATGTGCAGAAACAAAAGTTCTCGGAATGACCTGAAACTCCACGGAACATCTTTTTGGAAAATATTAAAAATACTGGAAGAAAAATCCACGTCAGGGGGCCCACACCTTGTCCACGAGGGTGGGGGGCGTGCCCCCTACCTCGTGGGCCCCCTGACGCTCCACCAACCTCAACTCCAACTCCATATATTCATTTTTGGGGAGAAAAAAATCAGGGAGAAGGATTCATCACGTTTTACGATACGGAGTCGCCGCCAAGCCCTAAAACCTCTCGGGAGGGCTGATCTGGAGTCCGTTCGGGGCTCCGGAGAGGGGAATCCGTCGCCATCGTCATCATCAACCATCCTCCATCACCAATTTCATGATGCTCACCGCCATGCGTGAGTAATTCCATCATAGGCTTGCTGGACGGTGATGGGTTGGATGAGATCTATCATGTAATCGAGTTAGTTTTGTTAGGGTTTGATCCCTAGTATCCACTGTGTTCTGAGATTGATGTTGCTATGACTTTGCTATGCTTAATGCTTGTCACTAGGGCCCGAGTGCCATGATTTCAGATCTGAACCTATTATGTTTTCATGAATATATGTGAGTTCTTGATCCTATCTTGCAAGTCTATAGTCACCTACTATGTGTTATGATCCGGCAACCCCGAAGCGACAATAATCGGGACCACTCCCGGTGATGTCCATAGTTTGAAGAGTTCATGTATTCACTATGTGCTAATGCTTTGTTCCGGTACTCTATTAAAAGGAGGCCTTAATATCCCTTAATTTCCGCTAGGACCCCGCTGCCACGGGAGGGTAGGACAAAAGATGTCATGCAAGTTCTTTTCCATAAGCACGTATGACTATATTCGGAATACATGCCTACATTACATTGATGAATTGGAGCTAGTTCTGTGTCACCCTATGTTATGACTATTACATGATGAACCGCATCCGGCATAATTCTCCATCACCGATCCAATGCCTACGAGCTTTTCATATATTGTTCTTCGCTTATTTACTTTTCCGTTGCTACTATTACAATTACTACAAAACCCAAAAATATTACTTTTGCTACTGTTACCGTTACTTCCATATTACTTTGCTACTAAATACTTTGCTGCAGATACTAAGTTATCCAGGTGTGGTTGAATTGACAACTCAGCTGCTAATACTTGAGAATATTCTTTGGCTCCCCTTGTGTCGAATCAATAAATTTGGGTTGAATACTCTACCCTCGAAAACTGTTGCGATCCCCTATACTTGTGGGTTATCAACTACCCCACAGTATGATTTCCCTGGCGTAAGTTGCGAAACTCACGCTTCTTCATACTCATAGCTCCAGTTGAGACATGTGCAGTGTGGAATGCTTGCTGAAACTGATCCCAAGTGACATTGGCTATGGGGAAAGTGATTGTGTAATTCTGCCACCATGAGGCTTCGGGTCCATCTAGTTGGTGTGCAGCAAAGTGCACCTTCTCAGCATCTGTGCAACCTGCGGTGGTCAGGTCCCTTCCAATCCTACGGAGCTAGTCATCAGCAACAATCGGCTTGGTGCTACTGGAAAACACTGACGGATTCAACCTCAGAAAACGGGCTAAGTTGTCAACTGGAGGTGGTGGCGGTGGGTTGTTGTTGTTGTTGCCTTGGTTCTGGACTAGCAACTGCATCAAGGCATTCTGCTGTTGGATCAACTGAGTGAGCTCCGGTGGGAAGACAAATCCAGGGTCACGTCTCGGAGGCATCTGATGGGTTTTAGAGGGGAGAGATTAGAATAGAGTAAGGTCTAAGGAGAAAATCACTACTAATATGCACATGAGACAAACACATTCATATCACAACACTCAATTCAAACAAGGGCATACAATCGATCTAGCCACCGTTACAAAATACTCGGACTATTACTATATACATGGGGGAATACTACTGATAATTTGGTGGTAGACTAGAAATTTTGATCGGTGGAAGACTCCATGATATCTGCTCCAGCTTTGTCTTCATAATCATCATCACTGTCAGGGTCGGTGTCGGTGTCGTCGATGATGATGTAGTCTTCGGGATGGTTGTCCTCTCCTGGCGCAGGGTCTCCCATGAATACTCCTAGCTTCTTCTTCAGGTCTTTATTCTTCTCAAGTAGTACTGCAATTTCTTCTTCATATCCAGCGCGTGTAGACTTGAGTTCCTCTTCTAGCTCCATGTTCCTAGTCATCACCTTCTTCAGGTCTATCATGCTGGCGCACATCTGGTTCTCCTGCGACGAATGTGTTGATTTAACTCCTGGATGTAGGCTGCAATTGACTTGTCCCTCCGGGTGCAAATCATCTCCCATTTCTCATCTCGGCGTCCACGTATCTAGTAGATGGTGTCCTTCAGATCCTTGTGGTAAACTTCGCCGATACGTCCCATGGCGATGTGGGCTGCCATGCTCCTTCCTAGACTCCAGGTTGGTGCATGAAAGGAAAACTCTATGGGCTCGGTAACTGGTGTGAATGTCCTTCCTGAAACATGTACTAGAACTGTCCAGCGCTCTTCTTCCGGTAGAGTGGCGATGTAGGTCCCGGTGAAGCTTGGTATTCTGATGTTCAGGTACTTAGTGGCTTCCTTCAGGTGTCGTCCAAAAGGTGTGTCTTCATCCGGTTGAGCAAACTTGTTCCTTGGGTCCGCCATCTATAGAGTAGAAAATGGAGAAGAGTCAGAAATGAGTAGAAAAGAGGTTCCTATGGCTCATCTTAGTTGTCGCGTCCTACAGTCAACGTGTGCTCTGATACCATCTTGTAGCGATCCGACCTCAAACGGTCAAATCTCTGTGCATAAGTGTCATCCCTAGATCGGTAATGCTGACACACACAGTACTTGAAGGATTTATAACAGAGTTCAATCACATACTTATTACATCGAATGCCTCAAAAGAGAACTTATTAGAACAATATGGCCTAAGGCCAACTAAATACGATAACAGCGGAAGCTTCGAAGGTAAATGAGTCCATCAACTCCAACGGCATAGCTGAGTGCATGACAACGACCTAGCGCACCTTACTCTTCGTCTGAAAAGTCTGCAACATAATACGTTGCAGCCCGAAACGGGTCAACACATGGAATATGCTGGCAAAATAACACTGTAGACCAATGAACATGAAATAGCTATAACTATATGCATATATGGCTGGTGGAGGCTCTATGGTTATCATTTGCATAAAGCTAATTTTTCCCAACAACAAAGGAATATATTTTATTTAACTACAAAGTTTGTTGAAAACATTAAGAAGGGAAACCCCATCTCAATCCCAAATTAGTAATCATTAACCCAACAAATTAATTAAATAAAGTGATGAGATCAACATAATAATTCAAGCACCAGATACTCAAGATGTCCATAATCGGGGACACGGCTAACCATGATTAGTTTGTACACTCTGCAGAGGTTTGTGCACTTTTCCCCACAAGACTAGATCTCCTCCGTTGAATTTCTCGCACTACATGGTGTTTGAGAAACGGATGACCGAGACATAGCCTTTCAGAAGCATTAACTCTTTCGACGGGTAAACCGTACCACCTACATCCCCTACATATGCTAGTTTACCACTGAAAGAGGCCACACAACATACTCAACTATGCTAGAGCCCATAATGGCTTGTGGCTGCACACGGAAGATTCTAGCATGAATACACTACTGCAGGATGCTGCTAACGCGACACTACAACCAGAGACCCTTCGAGAAACTGTGTGCGATGCAATAATCGCAAACGGTGCTGTATGAAAACCGTCAGAAATGATGCAAAACGTTGCGATGAATGATAGATCAAACACGGTTCATATTTTAGTTGCATGTGCGATGAGGGGCATAGAGTTGATCTATACGAACTGTTTGCGATGAGACAGAACAACTGAAATGGGCAGCCAGATCAAGGTGTGTGCGATATATGGCATACAGTTCACTCCGATGAACCTCTTGCGATGAGTGAGGTGAACACAAATGATTCGACGTAACAAGATGTGTGTGATACCCGACAAACAAGTCGGTAATCAGAATTGTGTGCGATCATTATAGATAGCCCATACGGTCTTTTTTTGTGAATTGTGTGCTTGTCAGGGCACACAGTTCAACAAAGCAACCTGTTGGCGATAATTTAGAAGATCTCTGTCGAATACATGTTACTAACCGTCTGTGATGAGATTGACGGGATAAACCGAGATATATACGGTCTGCTTAATTTAGTCCTTCTTCTTCTTGTTGGATGGCCCCGCGACATCGTCTTGGCAAGGACGCTTCTTGCCGCTGACCGTTGGCTTTTCATCGCTGCCGCCGTCGTCATCGTCGTTGCTGTCGTTGTCGTCCTCCTCCTCGTTCGACCATTCCTGCTCATCATCGTCGTCGTCCTCTTCTTCATCCTCCAACGGCTGCTCGTCCGTCTGGTTGTCGTTTTACGACTCCGGAGGCCGCGTCCCTTCCATGAACCGGATATAATCAAGGTCTGGGCTCGAGAAGACGAGCAGGATGATTCCGATGTTGGCCTATCATCGGGCGCCAGACTGCTGGCTGAACTATAGTCCTCGCTATCGCTCGACATGGCTGCAGAGTGTGTGCCAGTGTGCAGCGCGGCCTGCCAGGGACAATGAAGATGGTGGACACTTAAGCGGGGTATGCAGAGAAGAGGAACTGCCAATTGAAGTGGGGATTGAAGCGGGGGTTGACGTATTATCTAACCGCTGATATAATCAACCGTAATTATTTGTACCCAGTCGCTCCAAATTCCTGGGGTTGCGCAGGACTCCTATTGGCTATTTGGCTGGTTTCCTTTTTCAGGACAAAAAACAAGGAACGAGTTTTGGGATTATGCACCGGTACCGGTACAAACATGGCTAAAATCACCCATACCGAAAGATGAAAGCTGAATTTGATGGTACGGCAGAGGCAGCTGCAGCCCCAAGACCCTATGAAGGGGTGGTGGTCCACAACATGGCTAAAAATATTAATGCTATGCTTGGCAAGAACCACCCTTTGACGGTGAAACTAACACCCAAGGATCAAGTGTTTAAGAAGAAATCGGTGTTCTAGAAATTACCTTACTGGGAGATTCTACGTGTACATCACTGCATCGATGTCATGCACGTAGAGAAGAACGTATGTTAAAGCATCCTTGGTACTCTACTCAAGATTAAAGGTAAAAGAAAGGATGGTGACGGTTCACGGCTCGATATGCTTGCTGATCAATCACAACGCAAGAGTGAAGCAGAAGATGATGACAAATTCATCAAAGCTCGCCAGAGTTACAATTTCAGTACAAAAGAAGCAACACAGTTCTTCACCTATTTGTTGTCAGTTAAGACACCCTCTTCCTACTCCGCAAACATTAGAAGTCTCGTGGATGTGAGCTCAGGTAAAATGAAGTTGGGACACTTGAAGTCACATGATTGCCACGTAATGTTGACACAAATCCTCCCGGTGGCCATGAGGAATCTGATGGACAAAGATATAAGAAACACACTCATTGACCTCTGTAATTTCTTCAACCAACTATGGCAGAAAGTTGTAGATCCTGAAGAGTTGGATCATATGCAAGATGATATTACAAGAATATTGTCCAACCTAGAGATGTTTTTCCCATCGTCATTCTTTGATATCATGGTCCATCTTACTGTGCACCTTGTCGACGAGATAAAGTATTGTGGTCCTGTGTTTCTTCGCAACATGTATCCCTTCGGGCGGTTCATGGGAATCCTGAAGCGCTTTTGTCGGAACCGAAACCATCCAGAGGCAAGCATCATACAAGGTTATACCGCAGAGGAGGTGGTTGAGTTTTGCACCGAATACATGAAACAAATACCTATAGGTTTGCCCCTCTCTCCCCACGAGGGAAGGCTGAAAGGTAAGCCAGTCCTTGCTGTCACGCAAATGGCTGCACCCAGAGAATTGGCAGAGAAAGCCCATTTGACGGTACTGCTTAACAGCCCAGTTCTCATCGCTTATGCCGAAGAACACTTGGCGGAGATACGCCAAAGATTCTTACCAATGGTGCCTTCATCAGAGGTGGAGATGAAGGACCACACTAAGAACTACGCCGAATGGCTGAAGAATCATTTGGCACAAGGATCCATCGATGACATTGCTACGTGGTTGGCACAAAAGCCATCACCTACGGTGCTGACGTACCAAGCATATGACATAAATGGATGCACATTCTACACTGAGGAACGTGATAAGAAGACCTTGTATCAGAACAGCTCTGTTCGAATAGAATGCATGACTGTAAATGAAGCTGATAAAAGGGTATACTATGGAACCATCAAAGAGATTTGGGAGCTTGACTATGTGAAAGTTAAGGTGGCATTATTCAGGTGCGCATGGATCCCTCTTGGTCAGGTAAGGATTGATGAGTACAGGAAGACCTGTGTTGAGGACAACGATGGCATATCACGCGGACACATTCATTGTTGCCAGCGATGCTACCCAGATTTTCTTTGTGGAAGACCCCTTGCATAAGAACGACCATTTAGCGATGCATGGGAAGAGAAGGGTACTGGGTGTCGATGATGTTGCCGATCAGGACGAGTATGATGAATTTGATGAGTTGCCAACCAAGGGATCACGCACCAGTGCAACGGAGAAGAAGTTTAAAATCATCAAAAACCCCCAAGTTCATTCGGGGTCAACTTAATGATCCCAGTTCCCACATGTTGTAACATCCCAAATTTTCAATTTGGAATGTTATACATTAGATCATCATTGCATAGCATATTTTATTGCATTTTTGGCAAATCCTCGAAAAATCCTAAGCAACTCAAGGACCCTCGGAGAGAGTTGGGGATTTTCTTGACTTTCCTATTTGATTTTTATCAAATAAGGAAACAAGGATTTTGGTTTTAATTATTTTCTCTCCGAAAGATATTTCATATTAAAATAAATGAGAGGAGAAAATATGACTTCTCCAAAATAATTGAAATATTGGAGGAAAAATATTAAAATCAAATATTTGATTTTATTCGGATTTTATTTGCAATTTTGTTTGCATTAAAAAAATTGCATGTTTTCAAAACTGCATTTTTGGGCCAAGAAAAATGTTCATCTCGTTCTAATTATTTTAATTAGACGGGGAAAATTTGTTTTAGCATTTTTGGATTTTTATTTATTTTCTGCGATTATTTTTAGATTCGGCGAATTGTTTATAAAAAAAGGCCGAGCGCCGACTGGGCCGAAGCCCAGCCGCGCGGCCCAACCAGCCCGCGCCTCGTCTCCCTCCTAGAGACCGAGACGGAGACGCCGCTGCCGCCCGTGTCCCTCCTGGACTCGTCGCCGCGGCCGCCTTGCCCCCTCCTCCACGACACCCCCCCTCCTTTTATACCCCGAGCCCCCCGTCCTTCTCCTCACCCCGCCGCCCCGACCCGCACCCGTCCCCGCCGCCAGGAGCCGCCCGCCCCGCCGCCCGAAGGAGGAGCCGCCAGAGCCGCCGTACGCCGCCGCCCGCCGCCCGCCGCCCGTTCGTTGCCCCCGCCGATGCCCGAACCCCGCCGCCCCTCGCCACCCTCGCCCGACCTGCCGGAGCTGTCGACAAGGTAGCCGAGCCGCCGGCGCCGCCGTGCCGGTTTTCTTTAATAAAAAACCGTTCGTTTTTTTTCTTTCTAAACCCTAGTTCGATTTATTTATTTTTGGTTTAATGAT
This sequence comes from Triticum aestivum, assembly GCF_018294505.1. Lineage (NCBI taxonomy): Eukaryota > Viridiplantae > Streptophyta > Magnoliopsida > Poales > Poaceae > Triticum > Triticum aestivum. Next base: position 204,516,553 of record NC_057805.1, read on the forward strand.
CTAGTGAACGTTCACCGACCCGTTCATTTTAACGAACGTGTTTGTCGGATTGATGCTGTTAACGAACGTCCGTTCGTTTAACTGTTCGTCAGTTTTCTTTTTCGATGAATTTTCCGCGATTATTCCAGTTCGCGATTTCTGATCAGATTTTCGTTTTAGTTTAACTTTTCGCTCGTTTATCGGAATCAGGCGATTCAAGTGCCTAGAGTTTCGTCTCGAAATTCTCTTTCCGTTTGACCAACTCAAACAAGTTTTTGCTACTGTAAAATTTGATTTAGATCCATATTAGTAAACGAAGCTTGTTTCTTTCGCCGTTTGATTTTCGTTGCTTCGTTTGATTGATTCTTTTTCCAAACCAGAGTTCTGAAGTTGATTTTCTGGTTAGTTCTCTTATTTGAGTTTTACCTGTGCATTAGATGAGTACTTATTGTTTGCTTGTTTGTTTACGATAGAGTACCCGGAGTGCGCCGCTTGCTACTTCGAATCGCTAGGTTTCGCGGATCATCAGCAAGGCAAGTAACACTTTGATCATACCCCTTTACTACCTAGTTTTGTTGCATTAGATCAACCCTCAAACATTGCATGGTTAGGATCTAATTAAATTGTGGGTATTGGGAAGTAGTTGAGGTAGTACCTATCACCTGTTTTATTATCAAACCCTTGGGAGTTACTTCTACGTTGCTTATATTGCTATGCTATGCTTGTAGACGTGGATTGGGTTTGAGAGATATCCATGACAGATGTGAGATTGTTAATATATGGTTAAACTTAAGGTGGCAACTAAAACTCACATCTGGGTGGATTGAGGTACCTGGGTATTCCAGGATTGCCTGTTTTCTTTTGGACCGCCACCCAGGTTCAAAGGGATCATGAGATTATTCATGCTAGAAACTTCTGTGTGCAGCCACAAGCTATTATGGGCTCTAGCATAGTTGATTAAGTTGTGTGAACTCTTACAGTGGTAGACTAGCAGATGTAGGGGATGTAGGTGTATCGGTCTACCCATCGTAAGGTGCTAATGCTTCTGAAAGACTGTGTCTCGGTCATCCGTTTCTCAAACATCATGTACTGCGAGAATCAAGCGGAGGCGATTGAGTCTTGTGGGGAAAAGTGCGCAAACCTCTGCAGAGTGTACAATCTAATCATGGTTAGCGGTGTCCCCGGTTATGGACATCTTGAGTATCTAGTACTTGGATTATCATGTGAATCTCATCATGTTACTTTAATTAATTTTGTTGGGTTAATAATGATACTTAATTGGGATTGAGATGCTGCCAACCATCTCAATGTTTAACAACCACCATGATAGTTAAATAAAATTTATTCCTTTGCAGTAGGGAAAAAAACTGGCTTTTCGCAAAACTGTAACCATAGAGCTTTCTACCAGCCATATATGCATGTAGTATAGCATTATTATGTTCATTACTCTCTATGTGTTACATTGCCAACATATTCCATGTGCTGACCCGTTTCCGGGCTGCAACGTTTCATGTTACAGAATTTTCAGACGACGAGTAAGGTGCCTTAGGTCGTGGTCTTATACTCAGTGATGCCGTTGGAGTTGATGGACTCACTATTCTTCCAAGTCTTCCGCTGTTATCATATTAGATGGCCTTAAGCCATATTTATCATACTTATTCATTTTTGAGATATTCATTGTAATAAGTGTGTGATTGCTACTCTGTTATAAATCTTCCATTTGTACTGTGCGTGTCAGCATTACTGATCCAGGGATGACACTGGTGCACAGCAGCACAGACTGTTTGAGGTCTGGTCGCTACAAAGGTGGTATGAGAGCACACGTTGACTGTAGGACACGACCACTAAGCTTAAACCCTAGAACACTACTCTCTTCTCATTTCTGACTCCTCTCCACTTTCTACTCTTTTAGGAATGGCTAATGCAAGGAACAAGTTCATGCAACCAGATGAAGATACACCTTTTGGACGACACTTGAAGGAAGTCACTAAGTACCTGAACATTGGAATACCAAGCTTCACCGGAACCGACAACACCACACTACGAGAAGAGGAGCGCTGGAAGATTCAAGTTCAAATACCAGGAAGGACGTTTACGCCAGTCACTGAGCCTATAAAATTTTCTTTTGAAGCACCAACCTGGAGTTTAGGGAAGAGCATGGCAGCCCACATCTCTATGGGACGCATCGGAGACGTCTACCACAGGGAGCTTAAGGATACTATTTATCAGATTTGTGGACGTCGAGACGAGCAATGGGAGATGATCAGCACCAAGAAGGATGGATCAATTGCAGCTTTCATCCAGGAGCAAAACCAGCACATTCGTCGCCAGGAGAACCAGATGTGCTCGGACATGATAGATCTGAAGAAGGCATTGACCAAGATCACGGAGTTGGAGGAAGAACTCAAGGCTACACGCGAGGATTATATGGAGGAAATCGTCGCACTAGTAGGGAAGAATGACGACCTGGAGAAGAAGATTGGAGTATTCGTGGGAAATCCAGCATCAAAAGGAGAAGATGATGAATGCGCTTGCCCGGATAACTACATCATCATCGACGATACCGACTCGGAACCAAGTGAAGATGACTTTGTTGATGAAGCTGGAGCAGATATCATGGAGTCTTCGACTGATCAAAATTTCTAGTAGACCACCATATCAGTAGTAGTATTCCCCCATGAATATAGTATAGTCCGAGCACTTTTGTAACGCTAGTTAGATCGATTGTATGCCTTGTTTGATTTGATTGAGTGATATTGATTGTGTTTGTCTCATGAGCATATGGGTAGTGTTTTCTCTCTAGACTTCATTCTATTCTAAATTCTCATCTTTTCTAAACCTATCAGATGCCTCCGAGACGCGACACCGGATTTGTTTTCCCACCGGAGATCACTCAGTTGATTCAGCAGCAGAATGCCCTGATGCAAGTGTTAGTACAGAACCAAGGCAACAACAACAACAACCCACCACCACCACCTGTTGATCACTTAGCCCGTTTCTTGAGGCTAAATCCGCCGGTGTTTTCCAGTAGCACCAAGCCGATTGTTGCAGATGATTGGCTCCGCAAAGTTGGAAGGGAGTTGACCACTGCAGGATGCACAGATGCGGAGAGAGTGCGTTTTGCCGCACATCAACTTGATGGACCCGCATCATCATGGTGGGAGAATTACACAGCCACACACCCTATTAACACCGTCACATGGGACCAGTTTCAGCAAGCTTTCCGTACTGCCCATGTTTCAGCAGGAGCTATGGCTATGAAGAAGCGTGAATTTCGCAACCTACGCCAAGGAGGACGTACCGTAGGCCAGTATGTGGAGGATTTCAGTAAGTTAGCACGTTATGCTCCAGATGACGTTGCTACAGATGCAGCCAAGTAGGAGAAGTTTCTGGAAGGACTGAATGATGAGCTGAGCATGCAGTTGATGGTAGCAACCTTCAACAACTACCAGGAGTTGGTAGATAGAGCTCTCATGATTGAAGGGAAGCAACAGCAGATTGAAACCGTAAGAGGAAGTATGGACAAGGGAAGTATAATTCTGGAGCTCAGCAGAAGCCACGTTTTACCCCGAAATCGGGAGGACAGTTTCAGCATACACAGGGAGGAGGTAGTTCGCACAACCATAATGGCTCCAAGAATGGTAATGGGAACGGAGGAAGCAACGGACAGAACCGTAGCAACCCTTCAACCCCAGCTAAGAGAGACCTGAGCCAAGTCACTTGCTTTAAGTGCCAGAAGACTGGACATTATGCCAATGAATGTCCTGAAGCCCAGAATGGTAATGGAAATGGAAGCTCTGGGAAGAAGCCGAACCCTTTCAACAAAGGACATGTGAACCACGTTTACGTGGAGGAGGTTGAAGCACAGCCTGATGTAGTAATAGGTAAGTTTTTGGTTAAGTCATTTACTGCACTCGTTCTTTTCGATACTGGTTCATCGCATTCATACATATCAAGGGGATTTGTGGATAAGTATAAACTGCCCACCAAGGTTCTTAAAACACCTATGTTAGTAAGTTCACCAGGAGCAGAGTATATGGCAAGCCAAGGATGTTTTCAGATGCCATTGGCCATAGGTAGGCATGTTTTCCCCTCAGACTTGATAATCTTGGAGTCGCAAGGTTTGGATGTAATTTTGGGTATGGATTGGCTATCGATGTACGGAGGAAACATCGATTGCGCCAGTAAGACGATTTCGCTTACCACCCCAGAAGGAAGAAGGATTAAGTATGTAACCCGGCATATGCCGAAGAGGACTCTGGTGAATTCCTTATCAGGAATTGTACAGGAGGAAGTACCAGTGGTGAAGGATTACCCGGATGTATTTCCAGAAGAGTTGCCAGGCATGCCACCGGATAGAGACATTGAGTTTCTGATTGAACTTTTGCCAGGCACAGGACCAATATCTAAGAGACCGTACAGGATGCCCGCAAAAGATTTGGAGGAAATTAAGAAGCAGATTAAGGAGTTACTGGATAAAGGCTATATTCGCCCAAGTTCGTCATATTGGGGATCACCAGTACTTCTAGTGGAGAAGAAAGATGGATCGTTGAGGATGGTTGTTGATTATCGAGGATTGAACAAAGTGACCATCAAGAACAAGTACCCACTGCCCATGATCAATGATTTGTTTGACCGCTTACAAGGAGCTAAGGTATTTTCCAAGATAGATCTACGATCAGGATACCATCAGTTGAAGAGTCGAGAGCAGGATATACCTAAGACGGCTTTTACCACCAGGTATGGGCTGTATGAGTATACCGTTATGTCATTTGGTCTGACTAACACACCTGCCTATTTCATGAACCTAATGAACAAAGTGTTTATGGAGTTTTTGGATAAGTTCGTCATGGTGTTCATTGATGATATTTTGGTCTACTCCAAGAATGAAGAGGAGGATAAGGAGCATTTGCGTTTGGTACTTGAGAAACTCAGATAACATCAGTTATACGCCAAATTCAGCAAGTGTGAGTTTTGGCTGAAGGAAGTTGGATTCCTCGGACATGTTATATCCGGAGAAGGAATAGCAGTAGACCCCGCCAAAGTTGACACAGTAACAAGTTGGGAATCACCCACGTCAGTTGGAGAGATCTGGAGTTTTCTTGGACTTGCAGGATACTACCGGAGGTTCATTGAGAATTTCTCAAAGATTGCAAAACCCATGATTGAGCTATTGAAGAAAGACACCAAATTCAATTGGACTGAGGAATGTGAAGCTAGTTTCCAAGAGTTGAAGAAACGTTTGGTTACATCACCAGTGTTGATTCTGCCAGACCAACGCAAGGATTATGAAGTTTATTGTGACGCTTCACGTCGAGGACTTGGAGCAGTGCTTATGCAGGAAGGAAGAGTTGTTTCATATGCTTCACGACAACTTAAACCCCATGAGAAGAATTATGCCACGCATGATTTGGAATTAGCAGCGGTAGTGCATGCGTTGAAGACATGGAGACATTTTCTCATCGGAAACCACTGTGAGGTGTACACGGATCACAAGAGTTTGAAGTACATTTTCACTCAGAAGGAGTTGAATCTCAGGCAGAGGAGATGGTTGGAGCTCATTAAGGATTATGAGATGAGATTGCATTATCACCCTGGGAAGGCTAACGTAGTAGCAGATGCGTTGAGCCGCAAGAGCCATGTCAACACACTCATGACCGGAGAGTTACCGGAAGTATTAGCCGAGGATCTCCGCGAGCTATGTTTGGAGATAGTTCCAAGAGGCTATTTAGAAACATTAGAGATTCAGTCTACTTTGATGGAAAAGATCAAAGAAGCTCAGAAGACAGACAAGGAAATTAACGATATAAAGGAAAGGATGAGCAAAGGAAAAGCCAAGGGATTTCGTGAGGATGAGCACGATACCTTATGGTTTGAGGACCGCGTTTATGTGCCCAATGATCCGGAGATCAGGAAGTTGATCTTGCAAGAGGCCCATGATTCACCGTATTCGATTCACCCAGGAAATACCAAGATGTATTTGGATTTGAAGGATACTTTCTGGTGGACCGGAATGAAGAAGGATATTGCGGAGTATGTAGCAGTTTGTGATGTATGTCAGAGAGTGAAGGCAGAACATCAGAAGCCAGCAGGATTTCTACAGCCATTGCCGATACCCGAATGGAAGTGGGATAAACTAGGCATGGATTTTATCATGGGATTGCCCAGGACTCGTTCAGGCTATGACTCAATATGGGTTGTAGTCGATCGTTTGACGAAAGTAGCTCATTTCATTCCAGTGAAGACCACTTACACCAGTGCTAAATTGGCAAAGATATACATGACTAGAATCGTATGTTTGCATGGAGTTCCGAGGACCATTGTATCAGATAGAGGAACCCAGTTTACCTCGAAGTTTTGGAATCAGTTACATGAAACTTTGGGAACCAGGCTAGAATTCAGTACAGCCTTCCATCCACAGACAAATGGACAGACCGAGAGAGTCAATCAGATTTTGGAAGACATGTTGAGAGCTTGTGCGCTAGATTATGGATCAAGTTGGGACGACAATTTGCCATATGCAGAGTTTTCTTACAACAACAGTTATCAAACCAGTTTGAAGATGGCCCCTTTCGAAGCTTTATATGGAAGGAGGTGTAGAACACCATTGTTATGGGACGAAGTTGGAGACCGTCAGTTGTTTGGACCAGATTTGATTAAAGAGTCTGAACAGAAAGTGAGGTTGATTCGCGATAGGCTCAAGGTAGCCCAGTCCAGGCAGAAGAGTTATGCGGATTCTAAACGTAAGGAGACAGTTCACGAAGTCGGAGACAGAGTATATCTTCGAGTATCACCACTTCGAGGAGTGATGCGCTTTGGAGTTAAGGGAAAGTTAGCGCCACGTTTTATCGGACCATACAAAGTTTTGGAGCGTATGTGAGAAGTTGCTTACAAGCTGGAATTGCCTGAAGGATTCTTAGGAGTTCATGATGTATTTCACGTTTCCCAGTTGAAGAAGTGCCACGCAGAGATGGCTGAGATACCACTGAGAGATACAGTGCCACTAGAAGCAATTCAGTTGGAAAGTAATTTGACCTATGAGGAGAAACCAGTTAAGATTCTTGAGTATGCCAGCCGAGTCACCCGCAGTAAGGTTATCAAGTTCTGCAAAGTTCAGTGGAGTCACCACACTGAGGATGAAGCCACCTGGGAGAGAGAGGAAGATCTACGGAAGAACCACTCTCACCTATTTTCTAGCCAACCCGAATCTCGAGGGCGAGATTCATCTTAAGGGGGTAGGTTTGTAACATCCCAAATTTTCAATTTGGAATGTTATACATTAGATCATCATTGCATAGCATATTTTATTACATTTTTGGCAAATCCTCGAAAAATCCAAAGCAACTCAAGGACCCTCAGAGAGAGTTGGGGATTTTCTTGACTTTCCTATTTGATTTTTATCAAATAAGGAAACAAGGATTTTGGTTTTAATTATTTTCTCTCCGAAAGATATTTCATATTAAAATAAATGAGAGGAGAAAATATGACTTCTCCAAAATAATTGAAATATTGGAGGAAAAATATTAAAATCAAATATTTGATTTTATTCGGATTTTATTTGCAATTTTGTTTGCATTAAAAAAATTGCACGTTTTCAAAACTGCATTTTTGGGCCAAGAAAAATGTTCATCTCGTTCTAATTATTTTAATTATATGGGGAAATTTTGTTTTAGAATTTTTGGATTTTTATTTATTTTTCTGCAATTATTTTTAGATTCGGTGAATTATTTATAAAAAAACGCCGACTGGGCCGAAGCCCAGCCGCGCGGCCCAACCAGCCCGCGCCTCGTCTCCCTCTTGGAGACCGAGACGGAGACGCCGCCGCCGCCCGTGTCCCTCCCGGACTCGTCGCCGCCGCCGCCTTGCCCCCTCCTCCACGGCACCCCCCTCCTTTTATACCCCGAGCCCCCCCCGTCCTTCTCCTAACCCCGCCGCCCCGACCTGCACCCGTCCCCGCCGCCAGGAGCCGCCCGCCCCACCGCCCGAAGGAGGAGCCGCCGGAGCCGCCGTACGCCGCCGCCCGCCGCCCGTTCGTCGCCCCCGCCGACGCCCGAACCCCGCCGCCCCTCGCCACCCTCGCCTGACCCGCCGGAGCTGCCGACAAGGTAGCCGAGCCGCCGCCGCCGCCGTGCTGGTTTTCTTTAAAAAACCGTTCATTTTTTTCTAAACCCTAGTTCGGTTTATTTTTTTCGGTTTAATGATCTAGTGAACGTTCACCGACCCGTTCGTTTTAACGAACGTGTTCGTCGGATTGACGCTGTTAACGAACGTCCGTTCGTTTAACTGTTCGTCAGTTTTCTTTTTCGACGAATTTTCCGCGATTATTCCAGTTCGCAATTTCTGATCAGATTTTCGTTTTAGTTTAACTTTTCGCTCGTTTATCGGAATCAGGCGATTCAAGCGCCTAGAGTTTCTTCTCGAAATTCTCTTTCCGTTTAACCTACTCAAACAAGTTTTTGCTACTGTAAAATTTGATTGAGATCCAGATTAGTGAACGAAGCTTGTTTCTTTCGCCATTTGATTTTCGTTGCTTCGTTTGATTGATTCTTTTTCCATACCAGACTTCTTAAGTTGAATTTCTGGTTAGTTCTCTTATTTGAGTTTTACCTGTGCATTAGATGAGTACTTATTGTTGGCTTGTTTGTTTACGATAGAGTACCCGGAGTGCGCCGCTTGCTACTTCGAATCGCTAGGTTTCGCGGATCATCAGCAAGGCAAGTAACACTTTGATCATACCCCTTTACTACCCAGTTTTGTTGCATTAGATCAACCCTCAAACATTGCATGGTTAGGATCTAATTAAATTGTGGGTATTGGGAAGTAGTTGAGGTAGTACCTATCACCTGTTTTATTATCAAACCCTTGGGAGTTACTTCTACGTTGCTTATATTGCTATGCTATGCTTGTAGACGTGGATTGGGTTTGAGAGATATCCATGACAGATGTGAGATTGTTAATATATGGTTAAACTTAAGGTGGCAACTAAAACTCACATCTGGGTGGATTGAGGTACCTGGGTATTCCAGGATTGCCTGTTTTCTTTTGGACCGCCACCCAGGTTCAAAGGGATCATGAGATTATTCATGCTAGAAACTTCCGTGTGCAGCCATAAGCTATTATGGGCTCTAGCATAGTTGATTAAGTTGTGTGAACTCTTACAGTGGTAGACTAGCAGATGTAGGGGATGTAGGTGTATCGGTCTACCCATCGTAAGATGCTAACGCTTCTGAAAGACTGTGTCTCGGTCATCCGTTTCTCAAACATCATGTAGTGCAAGAATCAAGCGGAGGCGATCGAGTCTTGTGGGGAAAAGTGTGCAAACCTCTGCAGAGTGTACAATCTAATCATGGTTAGCCATGTCCCCGGTTATGGACATCTTGAGTATCAGTACTTGGATTATCATGTGAATCTCATCATGTTACTTTAATTAATTTTGTTGGGTTAATGATGATACTTAATTGGGATTGAGATGCTGTCAACCATCTCAATGTTTAACAACCACCATGATAGTTAAATAAAATTTATTCCTTTGCAGTAGGGGAAAAAACTGGCTTTTCGCAAAACTGTAACCATAGAGCTTTCTACCAGCCATATATGCATGTAGTATAGCATTATTATGTTCATTACTCTCTATGTGTTACATTGCCAGCATATTCCATGTGCTGACCCGTTTCCGGGCTGCAACGTTTGATGTTGCAGACTTTTCAGACGACGAGTAAGGTGCCTTAGGTCGTGGTCTTATACTCATTGATGCCGTTGGAGTTGATGGACTCACTATTCTTCCAAGTCTTCCGCTGTTATCGTATTAGATGGCCTTAAGCCATATTTATCATACTTATTCTCTTTTGAGATATTCGTTGTAATAAGTGTGCGATTGCTACTCTGTTATAAATCCTCCATTTGTACTGTGCGTGTCAGCATTACTGATCCAGGGATGACACTGGTGCACAGCAGCACAGACTGTTTGAGGTCTGGTCGCTACACATGTACATGGGAATTAAGCTGTAAGACTAGTCTTTATGCCTACCCTGCAACTTAATTCGTTCAATTTAGAACTGTCGCGTGTACTGAATTTGTGAGTTATGCCTGGTTTTCTTTTGTTGTAAGAACCGTTAATATGTTGACCTTGATATGCTGTCAGCTCTGGCAGAATATGAACTTTTTTTTGTTATTATTATTATTATTATATCATAGAGGTAGCACACTCAATCGATCTCACTATAGTATGTGTGAACAAAAATATGCAATCTAGTTTGCGAATAGCACACTGTTCGTTGATGAAAGCCGTGTGCCGACCAAACCCCTCCACCACCCCGCCCATGATCTGAGTCGTGCTTTCTGATTGGCCAGAACCCAAACCCCACGCATCGTACGTCTGCACCGTTGGATGCTCCCAGATCGAACGGCGATCCTCATCCCTTTCGACAGCACATGCAGTTCTGGTTGTAATTTTATTTTTATGCAGAAAATGCACGTTAATATCAAAAAGTGTCTTAAATATAGCTAACAATACCTGAAATGCGCCAGGAAATCAAACCCGTGGTATAATGGTGATTGCCTACCATGGAAATTTTTATGAGGCCAAACGATGAAGTTACTGGCCACAGGAGTTTGAATTGACACGTCTCCTTTTGGAAAACCATGACCCTTCATGTGAGATGCTCCGGTTTGGAAGGAGCGGTCATCAAAACTTGTGCCAAACTTTACCAATTTTTTTCCATGGGGTTGTGAGAGCACACCACATGCACACATCGATTTTGATGATGTCCGAACTCCATCTGAATTTTCTGTAATTAAAATACCAACTAGGCCTACGCCAGTGGCCGCACCTCGCGGCCGAAATGTTTGAAACTTCTCCCCTCTTGTTGAACAAACAGATGAAAACTCAGAAAGTGACGCACAAATGATCTGTACACCTTTGCTCGGCTGATAGTAAGGGGCTATCATAGCTAGTATCATGCATGCCAACTAGGCAATTTTGATGAGCTATCATAGAATTAATTAAATGAAGAAAGACAACGTTAAGTATCATATCTTGAAAGCGTATTATAATAAATGTTATGCTAGTCATGCATGACAATATAAATAAAGTACTACATATGATACTAGCTACTCTATGATACTATGCATTATTAGAGCAAGTAAGTACACAATAGAGTGACATAAGACTAGCTAGCCACAATGGGTAGTAACATATAATGTTACTAGTCTATGTTACTACCTCTATAGTGGGGAGTAACATATGTGGAGTAACATGCAACACTTCATTTATTAGGCTATAGACTCATCTTGCCAGATGTGTGATGTTACTCAGACTAGCCACAATGGGTAGTAACATAGACTAGTAACATGCCCATGTGTTACACTAGTCTATGTTACTACCTCTATAGTGGGGAGTAACATATATGTGTGGTAACATGCAACACTTCATTTATTAGGCTATAGACACATCTTGCCTTGATATGTACATGTGATGTTACTCATAGTACTAGTAACTAGCTATGTTACTACTTTCCTCTCTTTCTTCATTTATTGCTTGCCACATCATCTACTTTATCTAGACATGTGTGATGTTACTACCTATGTTACTCCCATTGTGTGTAGTCTCATACTATAGTAAGACTATATACCGTACCCACAGTGGGAGTAACATAGGTATTATTAGCCATGCTCTTAGTGAGGTAGCTAGTATATCATAGACGACTAGCTAGTATATGACTAGCCACAGTGGGAGTAACTTCAGGAGTAACACCGACTCCAACTCAGCAAACTTGCTTATGTGGCAATAAGTTAATGAGGAGAGAGATAGTTTCAGTAACTGATAGTTATTGTAGCATCACATGTCCCAATGCAATATGAGTGTGTAACCTAAGAAATGAAGCTCTGCATGACACTACACTTATGTTACTACCCACTATGAAGGTAGTAACATATATAGTCTAGGGATATGTGTATGTTACAAGTGTACTACTCTCCATTGTGGCTAGCTAGTCTCATACTCCCTCCTTTCCGTTTTAGCTAGGATGGTTGTAATGGTATTATCATAAGCGGTATCATGCATGCCAACTAGACTTTCTGGATGATGTGGCACACAAGAGAGGATGTGGTATCATATCATGATACCATGTCATATTATTGTACTACTACTTTGTGTGATTAGTAAGGCAACCTAAGATGTTAACTTATGATACTATGCATTAGGGAAGTAGCTAGTATCCTAGCTACACTATCATATATATGCATAATACTACTAGTATATATATATATATATATATGATACTCCCCATTACAACCAGCCTTATAGGGCTCAATTCAAAAATCTCACCAACCAAGGTAGATGGTGAGTGGTGGAATACCTTTTGTAGTTTGCTAGAATACCCAATTAATGCTTTTGTTTTCCTCAAAAATTTATGTTTTCCAATGTATTAATTGCAATACATGCATGCATATATAAATTACATGCATTGGTCAACTTTCTCTTAATACTTGCATGCAATGATTTAATGCACCTTGGAATCTGGACATGTGATGGGGAACAACCAAATTGAGCCTTATAAAATGGAAAAACTAAAATTTTGAGATAAGCATATAAACCGGAAAGGAGGGAGTATATATATGCATGATACTAGTATATGATCGGCAATACCTCCGTAATGCGCGCATGCATAGTATCATGAGTTAGTATCTTAGGTTCCTTATTAATTACCATGCATGACACAAAGTAGTACAAGATTTAATATGATATGGTATCATGATATGATACCACACACCCTCTCCTTCATCATTTAACTGTGTGCCACATAATCCAAAAAGTCTAGTTGGCATGCATCATACCGCTTGATACTCCCATATTACGACCAGCCTTATTAGGGTGGCCATAGTGGGGGTATCATAGCCGGTATCATGCACCCGGGAATAGAAAATATGATGATGTGGCAAAGAAGCAGTAACATAGGTAGATACCATAACATATATATATAATAATAAATGTTATACTACTTTGTGTCATGCATGGCCATAAATACGGTCATCTATGATATATACTCCCTCCATAAACTAATATAAGAGCGTTTAGGTCACTATTTAGTAATCTAAATGCTCTTATATTAGTTTACAGAGGTAGCTAGTACTACTCTATGATACTATATATGCACTATGAAGGTACGTACGTAGTATCATACACTAGTATCATATGCATGATACTATATATATATAGTACTATATGATACTCCCTATATAAGGCTGGCCATAGTGGTGGTATCATAGCCGACGATGTCATGCACTCGGAAATGGCAACTATATATGCTGATGTGGCAAAGAATTAAATATATATAAAGAGGGTTAGAGTAACATATAGTAGGTAGATACCATATCATGTTAAATGCGATGCTAATTTGTGTCATGCATGGCAATAAATATGATCGATATATATATATATATATATATATAATATACTATACTCTATGTATTAGACTAGCTATGCGCTATAATTAATTTAAGGTAGTATCATATGTACTGTATATTCATGACTAGTATATATGACACTCTCCACTATACTCATGATTTCTTACCGTGGAAAAAAATTGGAGGCGAAATGATGAACTCATGTTTTCATTCGAACAAAAATATGATGTTATGTAATGTAAATGTTTTCAAAGAGGACACGGTTCACTCACGAAAGCTGTGTGTCCACTAAACCGTGGCCGATGCACCCCCCACCCCTCTACCACGCGTGTGATCTGAGTCGTGCGTTCTGATTGGCCAGAACCCAAACCCCACGGATCGTACGTCTGCACCGTTGGATTCTCCTTGATCGAACGGCGATCCTCATCCCTTTCGACAACACATGTACATGTTTTCAAGTAGCTCCTCCCAAAAAAATGTTTTCAAATAGCACACGGTTCACACATGAAAGCCGTGTGCCTACCAAACCGTGGCCGATGCCCCCCCCCCGCTGCGCATGCAATCTGAGTCGTGTGTTCTGATTGGCCAGAACCCAAACCCCACGGATCGTACGTCTGCATCGTTGGATGCTCCCAGATCGAACGGCAATCCTCATCCCTTTTTGACAGGAAATGCAGTTCGGCTAGGAATTGATTTATATGCAAACATGCACGGTAAATGCCAAAAAATGCCTTACATATAGCACACGAGACCTAAAATGCGCCAGCAAATCAAACCCGTGCTAAAATTGTGATTGGTTTACGTGCGAAAAATTTAGATGAGAAACGATGGACTCACGTCTTCATTTCAAAATTAGTACGTCTTCATTTCAAATGAAATTATTCTGTTTGTGCACACGAGCGCTTAGAGGCAACCGTTTGCATAGGCCTTTCCACGCGCGCGGCTACCGGGGATATTTTTCACCCTTTTCATCTAGGCCGCCAACACCCCCCCATCGTCCGCCCGCGTTTCACTCAACTAGTCCACCCAATCTCCTTCGCCAGCTCCCCCCTCCCCCAGATCCACAGTAGAACCCTCTCCAGCGCCGCCGTGCTCACCCCAGCTGTGTGCCCGCTCTTCGGCGTCAAGCCTACCTCCACTGCCGTTCCCAACACGCGGTGGCCCACGCCTCGCCGTCTTCGTTTGCTCGCCAGCCACCCTAGAGCATATCGATGCAGTAACCCTCGCCTCTCCTGTGGTCCGGCCGGATTTGCATTAAGAAGCCTGTTAGTTATTGCTCTCCATCGCGGTGAGGCATATTTCCTCACAATCCCTCTTCCAATTTCATTCTGTATGTTCCCAAATTGGCTATAAAATAACGGAGAGCGTATATATGTTCATTATCTACCTTCCTTACTACATATAAGCTGTATTTGTTCCAATAAGTTACTTCCTATTTACAGATCGCGGGCGCCCGAGTCACACAAACTTAACAAATTAGTTGTACATTTTCTAAATTATTGCATGGCATGTTTAGAAAGCTTGATACCAAGTTGTTAGTTTTATGCTTATCCTCCTTTCCTGAGTTTCGCATGTGTTATCTGTAGATGCCGAGTAGCAGCGATAGCACTCATTCAGGCAATGTATCTTCATCTGATTCGTAAACCCTAGGTCTTCAGCAGATTGTGAGGCATCATGTAGTCTTTAACGGGATAGAGCTGCATCAATTACCCTTCCAGTCAGGACACGGAGGAACGCTCCAAGGAAGCCCACACACCAGCCTAAAGGTGTATATGAAGTAACCGAGATTGATTTAAAGTCCTGAGCTCCAACTAAACCAGATAAAGCACGCATGAGGTTCAGGAGTGTGTGTGGATTTGTTGGCAGGGCAAGGCTCAACATTAATCTGCCGGGGTTCCGGAAGGATGACACAGAAACACGGCGAAGGATAGTCCGGGAGATCATGGATCACTTCAACGTTCCAGAGCAGTGGAGAATGTAGGTGGAACACGCTGCACTGAAGAAGGCTAGGGATGCTTCGAGAAACTGGAAGCACGTGCTGTACAAGAAGTACTTGAGTGAAGGCAAGGACCCAATCCCCACATACCCCCAAATTACAAAGGCAGACTGGGCAGAATTCAAAAGGGTCAGGGCAACTCCAGAGTTTGTTGTGAAGAGTTTCAAGCAATCGGAACTTCAGAAGAAGAACATACACCCCCACCGTATGGGTGTGGCAGGATACTATGGCATGAAACTGATATGGGAACAGGACGACAAAGAAGCAGTAGCGGCGGGTGGGAGTACGACCTTTAGTGAAATCAAGGGCGAACGCGCTAGAGACTACTTGCGGTCACATGCAAATAGGCGTGATGACGGAACTTATTACTTTGAAAACGCATGTGACGCCAAACTGTATGAAGTGATGGTAGAGGCTTGCAAGATCCCTGGAAGGTTCTACAGGAACTCAGGTCCATGTGACATTCTATCCATTGCTCTAGACACAAAAGAGCCCCCTGGCCGTGCAAGGGGTATAGGCGTTAATGTCCCGCACAAGAGGGCTTTCACACTCAGCAAAGAAGAGAGGCTCAGCATGAAAAAAGAGAGGAGTAAAATGAAGCAGAATGCATTGTTTGAAAAGTTGAAGAAGGAGATTTATCCGGCTGTTCGAAAGGATGTTGAGGAGTCAATGATGATGATGCAGAAGACTCTAACACTAACAGATAGCCAGCAGATGGGAGGGGAGGCGGGCATGGATGATGCTGCTTATTGTGCCACAACACTGCACAAGAGTAGCTGTGCATCAGCTGACCCCAGCGACACTGAGACTGCAGCTTCTCGTGATGATGCTATATCTAATCTATCTGGAATGAAAGACAGACTGAAGGGCGTGCTTACACATTATGAAGGTACATTAAAATGTGCAACAACCTGTGTTTGCCCGCCCTTCTTGGAAGATGGCCTCTTCTTGGACAATGTGCCATTGAAGCCGGGCTGTGTGAAGTGCTACGTGACTGAAGTAGGGCCTGGATTCAATGAATTTGCCCTGACGAATGTCCTAGGAGACTTTGATGAGCAAAGGACCTTGGGAGAAACACTGTTACATCACATCCTGTGGCCACGAAAGGAAATAGAGTTCATCGATGAGATTCCTAAAGCCCCGCCAAGAGCAACCACTGTCGCCCCTCAACCGGTGACGCTCTCCTTGCCAGAGCAGCTCTCGCGGGCTGATGCATCAACCTGTGATCAGTCGGACCGACTTTGTGGAGTACATGCCATGTCATCCTCCACCCCAAAGCAGCCAGTGGTAAGGCCTACAACTGCTGATGACGCACCACCGGTTCAGTTGTCGGCCGCTAAAGCAGCAGGGGGAGACCCAGCTGCAGCACATGCTCAGCAGACCAACCTGGTGGAACAGACTGCTAAGCAGTCTGATGCTTCGGAACCACCTGCTAAGCACTCTGTAGGTCCAGAACCGACTGCTCATAAGTCCGTCGGTCCGCAGGCACGTGATTAGCATACCAATGCGTCAGCACTTCCTGCTCAGCAAACCAACGCGTTGGCACGGCCTCCTCAGCACACCGACAAGTTGGCACCACCTGTACAGAAACCCTAGATAGCTTCAACGCATGGTCATCAGTCCGATGCCTCTGCTCCTACAGCCCAGCAGTCCGTCACTGCAGCACCGCCAGCTCAGCGGTCCAGCATAGATAAACAGTCTGCTAAGAAGTCCGTCCAAGCTTCACCGTCTGCTCGGCAGTCTACCGTGCAGGCAACCAGACGTTCTGCCAGAAATGCTTCAAGTACCAAGTAGGAACTGGCCAAAAAGGCTACACCCACGACCACGAGGAAGCGCAACGGGAAAGTGAAGAGGAAAGAGAACGATTACCTCTTACTTAAAGCATTCATCGCCCAGAACCAAATTAACAGTAGCTTGTTCGAATCGGGGAGTAATATTATTTCTGACGCCATGGATGATGAACAAGTAGAATTGTTGCTTGCTAAAAGAAAAGCAGACGTACTTGAAGCACGCAATTACGTCCATGGTCAGCCATTTCTTGTTGGCGAATACTTTGATGAGTGCAGCTCCAGTTGCCGCGAGTTACATTAATATTGCATGGATCAAATGTCAGAAGGTCATCACCATTTGCTAGTCCACTACAACAGAGATCATTTCTGACACGATGCTGGTTCCATCATTGTGAGTTTCGAGGAGTTACATCTCTTCTTCAACTTCAACGTGCTCGATGCCACTCTTGTTAGATGCGTGATTTTGTAAGTACTTAACAAACTCTGATCAACTTCTCCATACAAGGCTATAAATGATAAACAGCTAACTGCATTTTATTCCTCTCAAGGGATTGAACACGCAGAGAAGACAAAGTGAGAGTGTGTATTTCATAGATCCTGCATTAGCAAATGGCACAACATTACATGAAAAGGACCGACGGGACTGGGCCGTTAGCACGGTCGTCCGTATCTTTGAAAACACGTCCCATGCAGAATCATTTCTCTGGCCATATCATGAAGGGTAAGTCAAGTAAACAACCACGCATACACTGATTGTCTTTCAGATTTCGACATCATTCGTAAGTTCATGCTTTCTTAATATGTAGCAATCACCAGATATTGGTATTCATTGTTCCAAACAAGAACACAGTTTACTACATCGATTCTCTCAGAGAGTCAACAAATGCTCAGGATCTGACGCATCTTCAGCAATTCTTGGATAGGTATTGAATTCTATGATGTTGAAATTAATTTGCATTCATATCTGGTTCAATAATTGATGTTGTCAAAATTCATCATCATTTGCAGTGTGCTCACATTATGGGAAACTAAAACAGGGAGCCTGTTCAAGAGGAATCTACCTCTGCAGCACGAGATCGTTTCTCCGGTAACACACCGAAATCGATTATTTTCGGAAATTTTATCCAACAATCTGCAAATACCTTTCCTTATGCTACTCAAATGTTCAAAGCTTCTAAATACACCTCTTTCAATTTTTTCCAAATAAAAAATAATACATCTAACACCGGTTAAGTTGTTCCTAACAGGACAAATACATGACTAATTTTGTACAAAAAATTTCAGTGTCCTCAACAAGAAGCAGGGACCAACCTTTGCGGATACTATGTTTGCATACACATGATCTCCATCTGCAAATCTGCTGATAGTTGTGACGATCCTCGCAAACTAGTACCAGTAAGTCTATCTTAATTAATATCTTCTACTCCACTCATATGGCACATTCTGATCTTAAAAATACTGCAGCTCATCTTAAAACCGAGGACCCCAAAACCGCTCCCGGCTGGTGAATTGCTGATGGTTCGGAGATTTATCAGCGACTTCTTCCTGGATCACTACATCAATCCCACTGGTGATGGTGAAGATTTCAGCATGGTTTTTCGTGAAACATTGAGTAAGAGTTAGCCGCTAAACATATAACGCATGGATCCATTACTTTCCATATGATTAGGTCTTCGTATTTCGTACACTATGATTAATTATGTAATGCATATATGTGTGGACAAATCATCGGAATTTAGCTACCATATGTTCAATTGCAATTGTTGCGAAATCTAATGAATGTTCTACCTGTGGACACTATTTGTTCAATTGAATATGGTGGCGAATTTCCTTTATGCGTGCCGATTCAAAATGGGATTTTTTTTCTTTGTTCAATTGAATATTGTGGCGAATTTGTTTTTTGCGTGCCGATTCAAAATGGGATATTTTTGTTTTAACCTGGCAATTGCTCCGCACACGGTTCAACTAAATGATTGTGTGCGATCCACATCGGAAAGCATACGTCAATTGTATTGGAACCGTCGGTGATACACAGCAGATCGCAAACGATTCGCAATGCTATTGCGTGTGTGTAGGTTCTCCAGAACCATTTGTGATGTCGCGTTATCGCACACGAGAACTGGGAGTAAACTGTGCCCAATGCAAAATACAATCCCAGTCGTATTTTTTTCAGGAAACGTGTGGGATCCCGAACAAAAAGCACACGTCACTCTTGCAGCAACCGTCAGTGATACCTAACAAATCACAAATGCTCTGCAGCACTTGTATGTGTGCGAAGGGGCTCCTGAACCGTTTTTGATAGAACATTATCACAGACGGTAATTGTTGGAAAACGTGTGCGATGGATTCTAGCATGGCAGACGGGTTACGCAGAAAACTCGTGTGCGATGGAGTCTAGCACAGTTCATATGTTGGCCCATGTGCCTTACATACTGTTTTCCAAACGGTTCGTTACGATAGACCGTATGGTTTCACTGCGTCATTAGAAATGCTTAATCACCGATACCACACATGCGAAAGAATTTAGTGTGTGCTGCATCGTACACGATTACATTTCGGAAGGCCTCTGGATCACTGTTCCATATCCCCGACGGTTTCTGGGTCGTGTGGGAAGGACCCCATATCGCACAAACTCACTTGGCGATGGTTCCGAAGGCCGTCGTGGAAAGGGGTAAAAAACCGTTTGTTTAGGACCGACGCGCACCAGTGATAATCTTATGATCCCTTTGAGCCTGGGTGGCAAACCATAGGATGATCACACGGATTCCCTGGGATCTCCTTGGACAACACTGGATTACCCCAAGTGCCCACAAACAATCCACCCAGATGTGTATTAAAGTAGCCACCTTAAGTTAAACCTTAGTTAACAATAATCTTTCACATATGTCATGAATCACTCAAACCAAACCACGTCTGCGAGCATAGCATAGCAAGCATAACGTAGAAGTAACTCCCAAGGTTTGCAATAAAGGACAATAGGTTCTACCTCATCAACTACTTCCCCATACCCACATGTTAAACAGATCCTACTCATGCAATGTTTGAGGATTGAAACTAACGCATAAAAACTGGGTAATAAAGGGGTATGATCAAAGTGTTACTTGCCTTGCTGACGATCTGAAAACCCTAGTGACTCTTAGTAGCACGCTTCGCACTCCGGAAACTCGATCGCAAACAAAAAATAACATACATAAGCACTCAAGCAATAGATGCAATGGTAAAACTAAAAAGAAAAGATCCAAACTGAAAGTTCAACTGAAGAGCGTCGATTTGCAAAAAGAATCAATCGAATCGGAGCAATGAAACTCAAACTACGATCAAAAGAAGTTGGAAATCAAAACTGCTTGAAACCAAATTTTAAATTGTCAAAATCATGTTCAAGTTGATCATTTGTAAAGAGGGGTTCGAGATGAAGATTTTGGCGTTGGTTTCACTGGATTTGGACGAACGAGAAAAAAGTTGCGAGGGTTTGAAAATCAGGGGCTAATCTGCGATAAAAATAATTGCGGATAGGTCCCCGGACGAAAATAAAATAGAAAGAAAAACCTATCGAACGAACGTTCGCTATCAGGGTCAAACGAACGAATGCGTTCGCTAACAGAGACGTCTGAGCAAACGCTCGCTAATTAGCGAACTCGAAAAAAACCGATCTAAACCGTTGAACCGAAAAGAAAACCGACAAAAACTAAAAAACGGTCTAGGTTTTATACCTAAAACCGGCAAAAAAACAGGCGGGCGACGGCGGTCAGCGGCG
>NC_057805.1:204537733-204546730 GCF_018294505.1 Triticum aestivum
CGCGGCGAGGTGGGCAGGAGGAGGCGGCGGGGCGGCGGCGGCTTTTAAAGGGCTGGGGGCGGCGCATTGGGGAAGGGGGTGGCGCGGGGTGGAGTCCGGCTCGGACTCCCCTCGGCGTCCATGCGGGAGCGGGGCGGCGCGCGGGAGGAAGGCGGCGGCGCCTGGTGGGCCGGCCTGCTCGGCTGGGCCTCGGCCCAGTCAGCGGGAAAAGTTTTTCTTAATAAAAATTCCGCCCGAATAAAAATCCTAATAAAATATAAAAAAATTCTAAAAATACCAGTAACAATTTTCACCGTCTAAACCTAATATTTAGAACAAAGTGAACCTTTTTCTAGCCTAAAAATGCAATTTTCAAAAATGCATATTATTCTAATTCAAATAAAATAGCAAATAAAATCCAAATAAAAATAAAAATTTGATTTTTAAAATTTCTCCTCCAATATTCCACTCATTTGAAGAAGTCATATTATTTTCACTCTTTTATTTTTAATATTTTGAAATAATTGGATAGAAAAATATTAAAACCAAATTGATCCTCTTTTCAAATTTGAGAAAAGTTCAAATATGAAAATTTATGAAATCCCCAACTCTGTCCTTGGGTCCTTGAGTTGCTTAAGATTTCTAGGATCACAACCAAAATGCAAAAATAAAATATGCATATGCATATGATGACCTATGTATAACATCCAAATTGAAAATTGGGATGTTACATGACAAGCCTGGCGAAACGCTCGCAACGCCTTGTGGCCAGGCAGTAGTGGTAGATGAGGACGTGGTGGCGCACGCACACCTAGGTGACGGCGACCTTGGGACGAGACCTGGCACGAGCGCAGGGGTACTCGAGGTCGAACCCGACCACCTTGTACTTCTCCTTGGCAAGCAATAGCTCCATGATGTGGATGGAGTGCTCCACCCAGACCGGGTCGTTGGTGTACACCGCCGAGAGGTCCATGAACCTTCTGTGGGTGTCCACCATGGCACGCATGGTGAACTGCTGCTCGTCGTCGGCAGCCGCTCGGAGCGCCATTGGAGCCGCGCAAGATACCCTCTAAGAATTTCTCGTGGTGGGTGTGCTTCTTGCAATGGTGGGGCGCGATCGAAAGGTTGAAGAGACACAAGGGTAGGTTAAATGTCCGCTGTAATAAATGGGGGGCGGCCGACCTGTAATCATCATGTCTTTTCACGGCGTTCATAGCGGAGGATTCCAGTGCATGCTTGACAACACCGCACCGCACGCGTGGGCTCGAAGAGGCACCAAATGTATCGTCGGTGAGCCTCTTTCCACGCTACCGCGCTATTTACCGCGCAAGCTTCCCGCCCGGCTAGTTTGGCCATGCGTCAACTAGAAGAGGGACAAATCATGGGCATTTATTGGCAAAAAGCTTTGTAAAAACAAAGTGTGTGGAATGACTTCGGTCATATTTTTCCCCTTGGGTGATGAGGTCAAAGTTACACAGAAGGGTGATGATGGGCACTCGAGTGCGATAATTAATTCTGCGCTCTATAGTGCACACGGTGGAAGAAACCAACTGTGTGCAATAATGTCGAAGATCGTAGTCGAGTTAGCTATACAGATCATGTGCTGTGAAATCGACAAGGTAAACTGATTAGAGAATGGTTAATAAAATCTAAGACCATTGCATATTAAGGTCAAAATAGTGCTAGCAATATACGAGTCTCATACGATGCCATTTCAACGATTGTACCACAGAAGCTCGAAATGTTACAGGGTTCAAATTCTAGAGTTATATTGCTCAAATTCGAAGATTACAAGGTTCAAACTGACATTAGAAATGAAATTCAGCTCATCAGCTGCAAATGCTCGCACTGATCCGCTGAACATGGATATCAGAGAGGTTCAAACTAATATCACCGCTTCTAAGTCTGGCTTCGAAACCTCACATTTTTTGCAAAGGGGTCAGCCAGTGAGAAGTCATGTATGGGGTTGACACGATGACTTCCGATTACTCTGTCATCTGAAGTTCCAAAATGAAATTCAGCATTTTTGGAGGCTACTCCATTCTGCCGCAGGTGCCGGCGCTGATCAACAAACCATTCATTTTTGCGATATAAATGTAGGGCAAACCTCATTTCCGTCAACACCCTTGCTCTGAGAACAAAGAACCTGGCGAATATAATCTCCGGTAAGGTCCCTCGGTAGGACTTTAAAGAAATTTCTGAGAGATGCAGATCTAGGCATTCAACGTGATTGTTATATTGTATCACATTATCCACCACTGGGCCTAATCTTATCTGGAAAAGAAGAAAACGTCTTAGTGCCTACATGCAGTTTTGAACATTACTATAGGCCTAGCTATTTGGTTTGCAGGATTTGTAAAATCCACTAACATGCCATCTTCGATCTGACATGATTAACATGGGCATTTGATTACATTCTAGAAAAATGTAGCCTTCTTCACAAGAGGTTGGAGTGGATAAAAATTTCCCTAAGAAAACTAGTACAGATGAATCCAAAGGAGAAATGCTTATTGATTGTAACCATATGGATCAAGCAACCAATATGGGGGGAGCATGTATGTACTGAAATCGTCCAAAAGAACCTTTAGAAATCGTAGTACATTGTCATTGTAAACTCGGAAAAAGGTGTCACAAATTGAACTTCCTTATGGTTAACATTTAACAGGAACGGAACATCACCTTGATATATAGCTTCTTGAGGAACGGAAAGCATCTCAGGAAACTGACAACTTTCTCCGGGTCGGGCCCAATAGGTTCTAGTGCCAAGACCTTCACTGTGCGCAGTTTCGGGGTCAAGCTTGTCGGAATCATTTTCTGAATGATAGCCGAACAAACATCTTCAAAATTATAAATAATGTTAATTTGTAGAAGGAGAGTTAAAAGGCGGCTGTTGTACCTGAATGGGTGTGGATCCAATAACAAGTTCGGAGTATTTGTCAGAAGAGTAGCCCACCACTATCAATTTCGGCGGAGAAATGACATTGATTCTTGTTGGACCTTCTTGATCAACTACAAGTAATCTCTCAAGTGCAGGTGTGTCCTGGATGACCATACCATGGTACACATCTTGTGATGTCTTCCTGCCGCACCATCAACACGCATAAATAGTCCAGAGAGTCATGGAGGTGATGTGGAAGGTACTCAACCCATTGATCGCCTGAAGACGAAGGTACTCGAGTGCAGTACATCCACGGAGCAGGCGCTCCATGTCACCCTTTGAGAGGCAGACGATGACGAGCTCGAGGTGCTTCAGTCGTGGTAGAATAAGAGCGGGCGCATCATTAAGGAGCGGGAAATGGCAGTTCCTGAACTTGGCGACGCGCAACGTGGGCGCGAGGCGGAGTGCCGACGTTGGTAGCGACCGCATATGCCCATCATCAAAAGTGAGCTCCTCGAGCTGACCTAGGGCGGGCGATCGGAACCAGTCGTCAAGCTTGGCTCAGTCCTTGCCGTTGGAACGGAACTTGCCCATTCTAAGGCCTTTGGTTGGGCCAAGGTGACTACCGAGGATCTTGGAGAACGCATCCAAGCTTTTGCGATAGCCATGGCAGAGCTCGTGGGTGTCAATGAGGTCGAGAGGGCTGGAGTTCCATAGGGGTGCCACCACCGGGAAAGGAGGGTTGTCCGCGCCCCATATTTGATTAGGAGGAGGGAGATGATGACTCTCAACATATCATCGGGGAGGCTGCTGATTAAGTCTAGGCCTGCTGGAGTCGCTTGCGGTTCTAGCTCGCCCCACCTCCGCTTGTTGGCAGCCCCGTTCTCCACCTCCGGAGTCTCCTTGTCAGCTGCGCTTTCTGATAGAAATGGGAGTACAGGGAATATTTAGTTAAAACAGGGCAATAGAAAAGTGTATTGGTAACTAGAAGTTATTAGGTAGGAATATAGTATGAAAAGTGAATAACAATTGGTTGCTTAAATACTACACAATTCATTTGACATTGCTAGGTAAGTCAACATATGCAGATAGTTGAAAAGAAAACTTACTTCGAACAAAGTCTGGACGGATGATTTTGTCGAGGAAGTTAGCATATATCTCATGACCAGGTCCTTTTATGTGCAGTGCAATTTTAGTGCCAGCTTTCAGTACATAAAACTTTGCAATTTCATTCCAAAATCCAGTGCAAAAATAGGAGTCACCACGTTCATCAAGTCTTACAGTAGCAACGATTGTAAATCCATGGTTTGTGTGCAGTATGACATCCGTGGAACCTTGATCTATGTAGGGAAAAATTGTGCACTACATAATCTATTGCATAGCGAGGGATGTTCTGCAGAAAATGGTAGGATTGTTAAAGAAAATATGGTAACATGCAAATATGGGCCCAAATTGGAAGAACTGTACAGCAGTTGAAATCGAAGGACAAACATCATTAATTTGCCTAATACAGAAAGAAGAGGGGAAAAATCCCCTTTGACGTATATGGTGCATGTGGCACCTTTTATCCAAATGTAGCAATATTTAGAATATGTTCAGGAAAGTAGGCCATGCCAACTGATTTAGGTACCGCGCGCGTCCTCAAGTTATCTGGTACGATGAGATGGAATCTCTGGCGGCGGTCGCGAAGTCCCGAAGTGTCGGCGCATTGTGCATTCTATGAATGAAAGAAAACCCTCAAATCAGCTCGAATAAAAATGAATTCACGGCGATTTCCGCCCGTTGATTAAAGGAGGCAGATGAACAGGGATAAGAGATGAGATAATATCTCGTTAAATTAGTTACCTTGTCGTCCATGAGAAATAACTCTCAGTACGGCAGATTCCCCAACCGAGCGGAGCTGGGTCGACCGCGAGCAGCGTCGAGAAAGTCGATGGCAATAGGCGGCGGCAACCGGAAGTGGCGAAATGCGGTGGGCTTTGCCGGCATCCTGGCGGCGGCAGGCGTCGAGCTAAGTGTTTAATGCCGCGATAGGCGGTGCCATGGCATAGACGCGGAGGAGCTTGTGCAGGTGTGAATGGGGAACGTACCGGAGGGGACGAGGGGGTGGCGGGGGGTGAGCGTTTTTGTGACGTGGGGATGGTGAGGGTTTTCTTTTTTCTTTTTTGAATTGGGTGGTGAGGGTTTCTGTCCCACAAAGAATTTTGGGGGCGACGGTTTGCTAGAGCGAACCGTGTGTGATTGACGTAGCAGGCAAAATGAAAGTCATTGCACACGGTTCCAATTTTGGAAACCGTGTGTGATTGACGTACTACCTCCGTCCTGGTTTATTGGCCCCCCTTTGTAATTTTTACCAAAATTTGGCGAAATATTTAACATACTCAGACATAGATAATAAGCTTACACGTACATAAGCATACTTCAACCATAAGTACATAGTTCAACCATCATTAAGCATACTCAAGCGTACATAGTTCGATCCATCCCACATCTCATGTCACATGTGGCCGACACGATCCTGAAGCTTCTCCATGTACTTGGCATACGCGCCGTGCGCGACCCTGCGAGAATACTTCTGCTTGAAGGACAGAACGGCCCGTCCTCTTGCATGCGCCAGAACAATTAGATATGCGTCACGAAGCTTGTGGTTGCAAAATGGGCATCCATAGCCGTCATTCCAGGTCCTAATACGCCTGTTATGCATTCGCGCATAAAGCTCCCCCAGGATTCGCCTCTTGTACCTCCTCTGGGCATCTTCATCCTCGCTGTCCACATCGTCAGATAGCACCTATACAAATAGTAAACAAATTTGGCATCAAATCACTGATTACATGCCATGAAGTAGGATTAGGAGTTTATGGTTATTTATTTATACATATCCAGAGATTATGGTTCGTTTTTTAAGCACAGTCGTCTATGTACAGACCAATCTTGAAGAAACTAATGGCACAAACATATGTAGGTCATTCAAAATCAATTGTCAAGTCCTGGCTAGGAATTATTAGCACGAACACTAACCCTAGTCGGATTACTAGCAGAAATCATTTGCACAGATGAAACAACTAATCACTTATCACCTGTACCATTCTGACAATCAATACACTACATGGATCTAACGAAACTTACTCAGATTTCATGGATTGGGAGAACATAACCACATGATTTCTATTCCAAAAAGGGGGAGGCGGGAGTAACCAGAGAAACTCTATGATCTATTTGACACATAAATGGGTTTAGATGACTAACCAACTGTCCATCGTCGTCGGAGTCGGTGTGGAACTCCGCCTCCGGCTGTGGAAGCTCAACGCCATCGACGACGTCAGGGTGCAGCGATAACTCACCGGCGGTGACAACAACCTCTGTCTCCATCTCCATGCCGTGCTCAGGTGCTTTAGCAGCCCCGGCGTCGCCACTCCTCCGATGGGGCGCTTCGGCAGCATCCTCATACACAGACGGCTTTGAGGACTGAGAGCGGCGTCGAGGATGCAAGCGGAGAGAGAGGATTGTGTGTGCGTAGCGAGGATGGGGGGTGCGGCCGCTCGGCGCACCACTAATATGGAGTAGTGGGAGTTGTGGGAGAGAGGCGGGCGGCGGTCAAACCGATGGCTCGCCTCCCGGTGAGCCTGTGACCGGACTGCTGGCATGCCTACCAAAGTTTCACACAGCTACTCGCACGCCTCTCGATGACACGGCATAGCGAGCACGCCTCCGTCAATTCACACACCTGCACGCACGCCTCCTCGTCTGCCTGCGCGGCGGACTGCTTGCATGCGTCCCGTCAACTCATGCCTGCTCTCACGCCACACAGGTCGCGCGGCAGCATGTATATTGTTTTTCTATTTGGATGATTAATGTTGCCGCTATATTGCTTAACCGAAGCATGGCACGTATCCATTGTTGGTCTAACGCTCACGGTTCGAATAAATAATCCGTTTGGGATATTGATTCCCAATTATTAATAATCTCCTGTCTGTAATTAGATAAAGATTACATCAAAACTGGTCTCAAATTTGACAAAAAGTACAATGCGACTTTGTATTGGTGTCCATATGACAACATGATAAGTTTCATCAACTTCAAATAAGTTTTGGATGTACTAGAATTTAAAAATCAAGATTCTCAATGTTTGAAATTTGTTGCACCAGGAGTAAACATGCACCCAGTGAGACACATGTGTTTTTGCAATCCATTTAGGTGCACTGTCACGTGTGCATGTAGCTCAAATTTCATTTTTGCACATTATACTCATAGAAAATCAATCAATGTACTAAAACGTCTTAATGATCTCTGTGATTTTTTTGAAATTAAAACGTCCCTCCTTTGGTAACATGTATGTTCACCGTGGCATAATTAATTTAACATGCATCATAGTTGCGGTGGATTCGCGGTGTGTGTGTGTGGGTGTGTGTGTCTGGGGGTGGCGGTGGCTCGCAGTCCACTACCAGTTGTGAGCCACCGTGTGGGTTGGCCATTTTGTTAGGCAGGCCGGTGACACATTAGAGTCGTGAAATCGTTATTTAAAACATTACACAAATACATAAATGTTTTGGCCACATGCATTCGATGGTTGTCCTACACGACACTCAATACTCGCGTGTGACGCTTTCTGTGGGCCCGCGAGGTCGTCGTCCATCACTTTGACGAACAGCCGGCATTGAGGTTAACTTGACCAGCAAGGTGGAATCTTTTTTGTTTGTGTTATGGTGGTATATAGTACGCGTCGAAGAGGTGGGAGGGGACTAGCATATACACTATACGTATGCGTCCGTGAACAAGTACACCTCACTCAGTGTCGGGACTTTTTGGTTACCGATGCACGTGCCACATCAAAATTGTGAAATTGGTTATTCAAACATCACACAACACCTTTTTGGGTCACATGCATATATATCCTAGCTAGGACACTCACGTGTGACGCTTCCATATGTGGGCCACGAGGCCATCGTCGATGCATGCATGCATCACTTTGACCTACATCGGGAGATGTTAATTAATTTCACCATCGATGAGGATTCTTTTGGCTTGTACATATATTATGGCAGGAGCATATTGTATGCGGTGAAGAGGGGGGAAGGGGATCATCATATGTAGTATGCTTGATATGAACCTCACTCTGTGTGGGTGCATGATTTACGGTTTTTGAGGCATGTGGCACATCAAAGTTGTGCATTTTGGGTATTCAAAATATATATGTTTGGCCCACATGCAAAGCAGTGGCGGTTGTCCTCTCGCACCCACTTAAGCGGTTATCAGCGATGTCGATGCTTTCCATCTGTGGGCCCGCTTGGTCCATCACTACTTTTTGCCTGACAACAAGAGAGGTTAATTTGACTTAGGAGGGGATTATTATTTTTTTCTCTAGGATGACAAGCATGATACACTTTGAGGACACACACATGCATGTGTACGCATGGATCCCTCCCATCGAGTCGAAGTGGCTAGTACAAAGACACATCATGAACCCATCTCGCTCTGTGTGGGGAGCTAGTGTACGATTTTTGACACACGCGCCATATCAATGTTGTGTATTCAAACATGCATGCACGCATCACCTCCATACATATGCATGTAGTGGTTGCCTTCGAATGGTACACTCCCTCGCGTGGTTATCGATGACAAGCCTATATATTCATGGGCCCGCGTGGACATCCATGATCACCTTGACCAACAACAAGATAGGTTACCATGGCGGATTCTTCATTTGGTTCGTGTTATCGTAGTATAGGTCATGGTGAGATTCAGACCTAATTATGTTTGAGCGCATATACTATGCACGCATGCATGCATGAATCCCCGTCGTTGGCTTGAAGTGTGGTGTAACATACATATGCATCGTCAACCTAACCCTCACTCAGTGTGTATTTCTAGTTCAAAATCACGGTGCCACATCAAATTTGTTCCATTGTTACTCAAAAACACACCTCTCCATACATATGTTTGGGCCACACGCATGCAGTGGTTGTCTTAGGGGACTAGCTACTTGTGTGATTATTGGCAAGCCAGCCCATCTCCAGGGTCGCATGGACGGCCATCACTTTGGCCAACAACAAGAGAGAGGTTGTACGACCAAGGTGGATTATTCTTGGTCCATTTTACGATCCATCTTGGTGAGATATATGCCTCTCTGGCCTGCTGACTGA
>NC_057805.1:204547805-204548755 GCF_018294505.1 Triticum aestivum
GATGGAGGGGGGCTGCCAGCTACTTCGCACTTTGCTAGGTGAATGAACCTCGGTTGGGGGGCATGCATCCATAGCTTAGGATTCCCTTCATGCCGACACGATGTAGGAGGGGGCCTGCTAGCTACTTCGCACTTTGCTAGGTGAACCTCGGTTGGGGGGGAGGGGGCATGCATTCATATCTTAGGATTCCCTTCATGCCGACATGAGGGGGGTGGGGGCAAGCAATACCGTGCGCTTTTCGAGAGAGGTGCCACATCGAAGTTGCATTTGGTATTTGAAAATCAAACCACCCTTTGATACATAAATTTGGTCCACATGCAAGTGTGTTCGTGTTCTGACCCTCTCCCGCATCATTTTTCGCCAAATTTATGAACATTAGACAAGTCGAATGACGCACGAGACACGGTTCACTCAAACTAACCGTGTGCCACGCCGGTGCACCTGTCACGCACACATCCGCACAGTACATTGGGATCCACGAGGCTCCCCCTCTCAAAAATATCTGCCCGCCTCGAGGGTTTTTTTTCATAACACACGGTTGTTATCTCCGGACCGTGTGCGATGTTTCTTATTCCCAATCCCGCCTGCATCCCTAGAAAATATATGCCCGCCTCGAGGGTTTTTCTGTTTCATAACACACGGTTGTTATCTCCGGACCGTGTGCGATGCACTATCATCAAAATTTTCAATAGCCCGGCATTTCACTCCCGCGTTTGACTCCCGCGTAGTAAAATTTTCAGTACCCACGTCATTTCCTCAAATACCCCGCGCCCCCTCCACACACACACATACACCAAAACCTCCTCGGGCATGCGCGCACACACACACACCCTCCCTCGCTCGAAACCATAGCAAGGTCCCCGCCGCCGCCGCCCCCACCCCCGCCGCCCCTGCAAGGCCTCCATTGTCAACATCTGCCGGTTTGCTTGTGCAGCTTACCACCAATATCC